>NW_009235111.1:63856-81683 GCF_000690835.1 Fulmarus glacialis
TCTCACCCCGGGAGCTTTCCTACTTGTGCCCTCCCGATTCTCGCCCCCACCCCGCCGGAGGGGGGGTGAGCGAGCGGCTGCGTGGGGTTAAACCACGACAAGTAGATTATCTTTTTGAAGAACTACATAAACATTCCCTAGCAGTCTTTAACGGTAACTTGAAAAGTATGTTAATGTTTATTAAAAAATTGTTTTAAAGTTGAGGGAACACGCATCTTCGAGCACAGTGAGAAAGAGTTTGAGAATCTGGAACGTGAACTAAACCCGAGGCCCGACCAAAATCACCAGAATAAACAGCGATTCCAGCCTGCCACAATCCAGTGCTGTACAGTCATCCCCAAACCAGTTCTGAACAAGTTAACAAACAAGCAAGAAGTATGCTGCACTAGAGTGCCATTCCATCTTGCCTAAGAGCAAGAAGATACCCTTCCCAAGAAGCAGGGTATAGCACCCTAGCTTGAATGCCATATTAGCATGACAGGTCTTGTATTGTAAGAGCTATCTTGTTCAGACTTTGCCTGCATATATTGCTTTTTTTAGTCTTCAGCTTTGGTACTATGTAATAGAAAAATATACTGTTGCCCTATTTACTCTATCTCATACAGTAAGAGATTGAAGTTCTTGTCTTAAAATGTACTTTCAGAGAATCAAACTTGCATAAACAGCATCAGAGGTGCTGTAGTCTGTATCCCAGAAAGAACGTAAGCTTTTTTTCATGTCCTCTGATGAAGGGCACGTTTATTAGAGAAAGGAACAAGAAGAAGAAGAAAAGCTTTTTTTTTTTGACCTGTTGCTTTTGAAAACTGATGAAAAGTCATCCAAGCTTGGTTTCAGTGTGTTCTGAATTAATTGCAGTCACCTGAGGATAAAGGGGATGTATTGGCTAAGTATTTCATTTGTAGTGTATTTTTTAATCTTATTCTGCAAATTCCAGTAAGTGAGACTTCCCACTGTCACTTCTAGTGTTTCAGTAGAATCAGGTTCCAAATATTATTTTTCAAAAATATTTCAAGAATTATCAGTTAACTTTGCTGTGCATAATGCCATGTAATGCTATAGTGGATATCAGGTTTCCTGTGTTATAATTTTAAAGGAGCACCATTGTTTTATAACTGACCTTCAAAAACATCCAAAAACACACGATGTTTTCCATGCATTAGCATTTTTGGTTCATATTTCATGGATTATTTTTTTGCTTGAATTTAAAAACATTAAAAAAAAACCAAACAAGAAAATTAGTTCTCTTCTTGCTGTGGTAAAAATGAGGCCAGGAAAAATCTAGCCCTAAGGGTAACTGCTCCACAGCCTTAGAGGCATCAGAACACAGCATGGGGGCAAAGTGTGTGGGTAAGGAAGGTTGCTTTTGTTTCTTTTAGACCTTAACTACAGCTTTTACTACCAGGAACCTGTTATAATTTAGAGCTAGACACTTTGTTAGTGAATGAGTTGGCTGAGGAAAAAACAAACCTTGCTATTCCCAATACAGAATTTGTCTTGATGGAAATTCTCTATGGAGAATATATGTTTATTTCTTGCAGAAATAATGCATCCATTAAAGATATTTCAGTATTTTTTATCACATTCTGAAAAACTTTCTTAACTCAGTAGTTAATGTGATTTACATTAAAACAAAACAAAAAAAAGGTAATATTGTTGGTTTATGTCCTAGATAAGTTCCAGTTTGATTTCTAAATCCAAATTTCCCGTTAATAGTTCACACATGAGTACATTTTAACTTAGTAAATGCCAATGATACAAACTAATAGAATTTGTATTTTTATAAAGCATTGCCTTTCACTGGTGCGCCCAACAGATGTCTTTATCTTTAATTCTGCATAAAATATGTGCAGGAGGTGGAGAACCTGTTTGTAATTCTCTCAGCAATTCTACATCTTGGAGACATTCACTTTACGGCTCTGACAGACGCTGAGACAGCATTCGTGTCAGACCTGCAGCTACTGGAACAAGGTCAGTAGGACGTGACCTTGGAGCGTCGCGATGAGGGCACTTGCGCTGATCCACCAACAGATGGAAACACAGTTCCAGGGAGACAAAAAAAATGACTTCTGAAAATTCATAAGTTGCTGTGGGAAGACAGTATCCAATTGATTTGGATGTTTTATAAACTACAGATTTTTACGGGACAAAAGAAAATACTAGTATTGCAAATTATCTAATTCAATGTCATATTTAATGCTACCATTTGCCAAAAGAAATTGTACGGTGCACTTTGGGCAGTCTTCTTTTAAAATGCTCTGTGCTGCTTGTCAACAGCTGAACAATTTGCATTGAACTGAATTCCTTACATTCAAAATCTATGTCTTAAAAGGGTCTCTTGTTTTCATGCTTTGAAGTTTACCCTCTTGGTCACTAACAAATCTCTTCAAAGTGGCTTATAGCTACAGAATGTCAATAAGTAGCATACCTTAACTCTAATACGAGAGAAAGTCTGCCAAGCCCTGGGGAAAGTCCTAAGTAATCTTTAAAGAGGAAAGCAAGCTGTAATGTAATATACAGATACGTTCAAACTTCACAAAGTGCTGATTATAGTAATCCGATTTTGTATGTTCATTAATTTTGATTACTCCTGTGACAGCACTCTTTTCTGGAATGTGTGGGTTCTTTCACTATTAAAAAATAGCATCTACATAAGAAAATCTGTTATAAAAAATAAAATATGCAGTAGAGCACAAATCAGGCTTTCTTTAAATTCTCTTTTTATTTCAGTGGCAGGGATGCTGCAGGTTTCACCAGATGAGCTTGCTTCAGCCTTAACAACTGATGTTCAGTATTTTAAAGGTAATTTTTTCCAAGCTTACATTCTCATAGATCAGACCTGGTGGCATTTTCATTTGAGAATTTTAAAAGGAGATAATTTTTGTTTCTTATTTCTTGAATGGTCTTGTATATTTTCTCTCTGAGGAATATGTAGGATTATCTGCCATGCAATAAGTCAGGCTGGGCCACTTAATTAGAAATGTCTTTGTAATATGGAGCAACGCAGTTTCTCAGTCTGATTCAGATGCTGATTACTCTTGCAAAAGTGTGTCAAGATAACAAATTAGGTATTAATACTAAGAACTAAAGTCAACAGGAGTGTTCTGAAAAAAAAATTTTTTTGAAAAAGTTATTTTCAGTAAAATGCTAGTTCTGTGTGGTACACATACCCTTTTCTATTGAAAAAAGTACAAAGGTACATGTTTCCAAACTGAAGATCTTGTGAGTGTTGACAGTCTTCTCATCTTTCACTGAAGGCTTCAGAAAAAAACTAACATATGTTATGTTAGTATATGTTTGGCAAAGGAGAAATAAAAAGGGTGGAAGGACTTATGTAACTGAAATTACTTAAGGCGAGCTTTACAGCATGCTTTCATCTCCATTTTCTGCTTTCTCTCTTAGGAGACATGATTGTACGGAGGCATACTATAGAGATTGCAGAATTTTACCGGGATCTCTTGGCAAAATCTCTATATGGTCGTTTATTCAGCTTTTTAGTCAACACAATCAACTGCTACCTTCAAAATCAAGATGAGACTGGCAGGTAGGAGTGCCATTACAAACTATTAGGTGTGCCATTATCTGTTCAAATCCAGATCCATAAAAGAAACATAATTCCATCATTTAAAGCATTTTATGATGGCATGACAGTGATGCTTGGATTTTCAAATCACTGGCCATTCCTTCAAAATGTTTCCTCGGTAACATATTTGTTGGTTTAATTGCTTGTGTAGGGAGACATGGTACTTTATGCAGTAATCTAGATTGGTGGTTAGAATTAGTAGCGTTTTAAGAGTTGACGATACAGAATGAGCTAAGTCTTTCAAAAAGCAAAAAGCTGCTTGGTGGTTTTTTAGTGCAGAATATTCTTGTTCTTTCTCCCCAAAACTATGACCTTAGCACAAGGTATTAAAAAACAATTGTTCAAAGGCCTTCCAATGAATGTTTAAACTTCACTAAATTAAATGTTCTAAGAATGTTCTGGATGTCTCTAGGTTATCATCTGCTAAATTCAATGCTGTTGCTGTCCAGTGTGGCTTCTTAGAAAAAATGAATGCTAATTAATGTGTGTCAGTGGAGCAATCAAGAAACAAACTAAAAAAAACAAACAAAAAAAGAAGTCTTAGTAGAATCGAAGTAGCAAACTAAGACAGTAGACCTAATTAGATGATGGCATGCATGTGACTTGCTTAACCAAGGTTCAACATCTCACATGCTCAGATGAGCTTTCTTACGAACACGAAGTACAAGATGTCTTGGCATTATTGGTAAATGGAAATACACAAAAGGTAGATGTGGAACTTCCAAAAAAGAATAAGTATTTTTTCCTTATATCATATCTGCATTGGCTTCATAGGACAAATATTTATCAAGTGTCATCTTTTAGAGTTAAGAGTTTGAAGACTTCACAATCTTTTTGTTATTCCTATCCTATTTGTAGATCAATTAGTAATAGATCACATTTCTCTTCTATATGCTTAGCTGACAGAAAAAGCTGCCATGTCTAAGTAACTCAGACCTTTCTGTGCATAAAAGCTATATATACCACCAGAGTGCCTAGCTTTCTGCTGGAGGCAAAGGAAGGTTTGCCAGTAGCACGGAATGGTTTTACTTGTCTGTTTCTGATTGTACAGCCCCTTACAACTGCAGGCACCTGGACAACCAAGCTAGAGCAACTCTCCAATCCATGTCCTAATTTGAAATACTGTGTTTATAACAAGGAAGGACAGTGGCATGTGGTCACATTCGATTCTTCCCCATTCATTCCTGGGACTTATGGAACATGGGCTTAGCTCAGTGCATGTCTGTGACAGACAACAATCCAGCTCAGGCATTCCTAATTACAGTGAGCTCATTTGTAATGGTCGTTGAGGAAGAAATCTAGAATCGGCATATTAAAAATCTATTTAAATTATTTGAAATAATTTTTCGATGTGTAATTTTGCAATTTTGAAATGTGATATCTCACAATCTTTCAGAATAGGGTGTTGTGTATCTCTCTTGTTCAGTAATGTAAACCTATAATTTCCAGGTATCATAGGATCTTCAAATAATGAAAGTCAAAGCTGTTTGTATATTGTTACCTTGTAGTCTCCTTTTAGTGCAATCATATGTGCCTGAGGTGACTTCTACCTTGTGGAAATACTTCTCAGTGAAACTATTTCTACCCGTGTGGTAGCTTGAAGACTATGTGATGTTGTAAGTCCTAGCTAAAACAGGACAGCTGTTTGATGTTGTCAGGAATGAGGAATTTGCAGTAGTTTTATATTATACCTATGCTTGAAAAAGGGGAGTTCTTCATTTAGGCTGGCTAAAGGAAGCTAACCAGCTCAGAATATATTGGCAGTGCTGACAAGACATATTAAATTTTAGCAGGCCAAATTCAGCCTCAGGTGCCTTTCCAAACTTGAAGCTAAATAGCTTATTTTAAGTGAAAATGAAGTTGACTGTCCTTCATTGATATTTCAACCTCACTTGAGTTAGCCAGTTTAAGATTAGAAAATACCCTCCCCACCCCCGGCTTTTTTTTGGTCCAACCTAATCATATTGTATAACCTGTAGTAGTAAATCAAGGCATAGCACAGCTTAAGATGCAAGTTGGATTAATGCAAGTCATTGCACGAATCTGTGATTTGTGGTTCAGATTTACTTCACATACATCTGAGCAATTCTATCAATTAGCAGCATTATACCTCCAGTTTGGTGCAATTTTAATAAGCCTCTGCTTAAAGATCCACCAAAGACATTAACTAATGTGGCTAAATAAAGCTGATACATTTCAGGCCACACTTCATTCTCCAGTCAGAAACTTACACAGTTACTACTTATCAAATGGGATGAAGCTTTCATCAGAAACCTGAAATAAGTTTTCTAACTCAGTTCTCTTGTTTTGTTGTGAGGTAGCTTAACTGTACTTCCATCCCACTTCAGTGAGAATTTATGAAGCAATAAAATGAGATTTATTGGCTTAGTAACTGTAAGAGAAACATTTGATCTTGACATTTTTGAGGAAACTAGTTACCTGGGTTTAACTTTTATGGTGAAGCTACTCGATTTTGGTCATTAATATTGATTTATATGTACTATGAAATAGCTTGTTGCTGGTTTCAGGCAAAGGTAAAAGTGATGATTGCCATTAGATCTAAGGGAAGGGGAGACAATTCTATGAAAAGCTGCAAAGACCAAGCTCTAGAGGTATTAAGTATGGAGGATAAAAGTGTTGCCAGAATCCAGCAAACTCATTACTTTATAATACTATCCAATAAATGTAAAGCAAGAGTTTTATTGACAGTGTTAAGTGAGATAATACACCTTCAGAAATGTTGTTCTCTTTCATAAAAAGTTACTTATGATTTTGTCTAGTTAGAACTAAATTATAACCATGGATGCTAGTTTGGACTGGTTGCAAGGTACCTTTGAGGTTTATTACTTTATTCATCTTGATACTGTTTCAAAGAAATTCGTTGGGGAGAAACTGTTTTTCTGTAATTGGCCTCTAGAATGGGATTAGAGGAAAGCTATTAAAATTTCTCACAGGTGCTTATAATTATTTTTTAAAAGTGATTGATATTTATATTCACCAATCTGTATAATGATTTCTACTGATTTTATTCTTGTAAAAATTGTCTAGATGAACTTCTTCCCAAAACTCTTAACTCATCAAAGTTTACTACTGTTTTACTTCCATTCAAATAAGTATGCTGATTTTCAGTTTTGTAGCTAAAAGAGACTAGAGCATTCCTGGTTGCCCAAATGTGGCATTTCAAGGTACTTGATTGCACGTTGGCAAAGTTGGATCTAGTGATCCAAATATTAGTAATAAAATGTCTTAAGATAATGTTTTAAGAACTCCTGACTCATTCTGCAACAGGACTTTACATTTATGGGAATTTAAGAGTGTCTGTGAACTCTTGTGAAACATTGTTTTTCTTTTCTGATGAAAAACAAGCTAATTAGGTATATATGCTTGAGAAAATCTTGATACTGTCTTCCCTGCCTGCTAGTAGGTAGAAGGCACGATTAGCTAGTTAGCACAGAGTTCCTCTCTTACGTGGCCTGAAGATGGGGCTAATGCCAATATGCCTACTGTATTACAGACAAGCAAAGAAAGCTAGCATTCAGTTATACCTTCTGTCTGTATCACCAAATAGAGCATATAGAATATTTCTAAGAAGGTATTTTCTGAAAGCTTGTGTATTCTGACTGTGTAATCTTATTCCCAGTGAAATTCAAATATTGCCAGAGAGTAGCGGTGGCAACACTTATTTGGGCAAAGGAAAGATCTCAGGAGTCTCATTTACAAACTTCTTACTACACATTATCTGATTTATAGAATGGGATATTCTGAAATAGAAATCTTCCCAGCTTAAGAAAAAAATCAGAGCATAAACTAAAATGTTTATTTATCTATTATTGAACCCAGTAGAAGGGTGCTGGGAATGCAGGAAGGACAGAAAGGGAGTTCCTGTTCAGAACATGAACCCACAGCATAAACAGAATTGTCTCTATGTGTGAAGGTAGGGAAATCTTTAAAACACACAAACAATACAAAGCATCTAATACAATATGGTGCATAATATCATATTTTGAGATCTGCTTCAGACAGGATCATTTCCAGTGTTTCATTAAACAAGACAACACCATTTTTTAAAGCATAGGACAAATTTTGCTTTAAAGAACTGGGGAAGAGTATGTGCTACTGATGAGAGGGCTATAGCTCTTGAATCTATTAGCAAAAATATTTCTCCCTTCCTGCCATACCTGTCATGTCACTCAAAGAAATGTTTGTCAGATAAGGAGCCAATGTTTCTTTCCGCTCTGTCCAACCGCTGTCTCTACCTGTACCACTCACACCTGGGTAAGGTAATATTAAAAGAAAAATGACAGTTGTTGAGTAAGATAACTGAGAGATGTGGCAATGATGCCAAGTCTCAGCAAAAATTTCATAATTTAAAAAAAATCTCAGAAAAATCTATCTTAAAAGTCTCAGAAACTAGTTTGTTTTACTAATTGTTTGAGATGAAGAACATATCCAACTGGGAGTATTCAGCTTGTTCCCTTCAAGAACCATATTTATGACAATGGGTATAATCTGTCCCCCTGGGAGAACTGAGGGAGTCTTAAGTAGGATTCTGAGGGTCCTCATTTGAAGGATAGATTATATACTTCATCTAATCCTAGAAATATTTCCTCATTAATCAGTATCACTTCTAGTTTATCCAGATCAGACATAAGCCTACTGGCTTCCTTCCTGGTTACTGGCAGAAGTTGGAGGAAAAGCAAGAAACGTTATATCTGGGGCAGATGAAAAGGCACATTAGATCATCCTGCCTCAACAGATTCACCTCACTGCTTTATGTAGGTAGATTACAAAAAATTACAATGGGAATGAACCCTATGGATTTCGGAGCTGAAAACCATCTGGGATGAAAAAAGAGTGATTAAATAACCTCCTGTAGGTTTGTCTGAAGCATTGGGTCAGAAGTATTGTAAAGGGAATTCTGTTCACCTTGCCAGGAATGGCAAACAGGTCAAGAGCATCTCTTGATGAATGGCAAGATGTCTGCCAAGACAGTAGATCATCAGACAGGATGTCTGGTGTATGTGTATTGTTTTTAGGAGTTGCCAAGAATTTTTATGTAGTTTCTTTATAATGCAGTTAAGTGTACAAGATCAAAAGGTATTTCTAGTCTATAAGGACATCTTTACAGATACTTCATTCTGAGGAAAAAGGCAAAACTGGAGACATTGTAAAATATTGTCAGTCGAAATGCTGTTTTGTAAATCATAAAAAACAAATGAGTTATGGTTAACATCCATGCCTGTTTTTAACTATTCACAACTATGTACTGGTCTAAGAGAGAAAAACATTCTTCAAACATTGGCCAATTGCTATTTTTCTAATTTCTATGCTAGGAAATATCGTCAAACTTGAAATCAAAGTCTCAGTCCTCACTAAAACTATAGCTGTTTTCTTTATACATAGTAAATATTGAATATCTGAAACATAATAAGGAAAAGTGTCAGTGATGTTTAGTAACTATAAAAGAATAAAGTAAAATAAGGGGATTTTTCAGAACAAAAAGTGCTCTTTTCTAATATTTGTTCTTTTAGACACTGGTGACATGCCCTTTCATTTGTAAACATGGGATCATTCATGCTTTATTTTGCCTTGGGAATCTGCTATGATTAATTTAAGGAAAGTAATTTTGCTGGAATTAATATGATTGACAGCTAGCCAAGAAAAACATATATGGACCCTCTCTCTGAGAAGAAAAGTGGTATAAAACAGAGGAAGACAAGAAGAAAGAAAAAAACAAAGCAAAGTAATTTGTAGCCACATATAAAACAACACTTTTAATTTTGATTTTGTGCTGTCTCTTGCTATTTAATTTTCAAAATCTGGGCAATAATTTAATACAGAAAATTACTATCATGGTTGGTGAGATTTTGCAAATAAATGTCACAAAGTAGTAATAAAATGTCGCTATTGTAGAGGATGCAGAGCCTTGTTCTGTTATACTTGCCCTGTAGGCAAGATATTAATTATGTAAAACCTCCAACTCTTTTCATGTAGTATGTGCATCTTCTAATAACACAAGGCCAAGATTATCAAGTGGAGTTCAATAAAAAAATTGGGATGACATGTTTTCCTGTCAACAAATGCTTCTCCAGCAAATCAAGATATTTCTTGGAAATATCACAGTTTTGATAAGGAATGTTATTTGAGGTAGACGATAGGCTGGCTGCTAAGGCTTTTACCTGGAGTTTTAGAAACTAGGGCCAGGTTCCTGTTTTGCCTGATTTATAATAATTCATTAAGTCAGTTTGTTTAGATCTTTTCCGTATGCAAATGTTTATATATTCCTTGAGAAAAAGTAAGAGAGACTAATTTGACAAAATAACAGTCGTGGCACTCAACTGGGATGTAAACAATCCAGCCTCAAATCTATTCATTGAATCAGACAGAGAAGGGATAAGCTATTCCATCCGTGTTAAGTAGCTCTTAATAATTGTGAAATATAATGCAATATTTCAGCTGTTGTGCAATATTACATAGCAGTTCATGTTTTTCCTTCCTATAAGGAAAGCTATAGATAAATGAAAAAATAATAAAATAAGAGTGAAAACTTGTTAAGTATTCTGAAATTCCAAACCACTTTTTTTCCAAAACTTATTTAAATAACATAATAATTCTGGCTTTTCAATATTAGTCTGAGGTAGTTTGTTTCCAAAATGTCTGATTCTTCTTTATAGAAATGGACTGGTTTTGTTGAAAACACATTGTGACAAGGAATGTACACCCATCTCTAATCAGGAACACTTGAGAATGAGGCTTACATTTTAAAACACAATTTAAATTGCACTCATTGCTAGAGATGGAGGTAGTGATATATCTTTATGCTTCTTGTTGTAGAAATTCCCTTGGAGGCTAATCGACCTCACGATAACCTCTCCTGCCCGACAAAGTCATTCTAGACTAGATTTATTATGCAATTCTCTATGTCTGACATTTATGCACATAGCCAGTCTTGTGACGATCAGTAGTGCATTGAACTAGTATGCCTTAAAAATGAAGACAAACTTCTTGGGTATGATTTCTGAAGGCGACTCTGCTTGTCCCTGCGGATTGTTTTTCCTAGCTTGTTTTGTAGTACTCAATTTTTTTATGATTTTACTTTTTTTGTTTGTTATATGGGAATTTATTTTCAGGGCTGGATCTTTGCCTAATTAAATGGTATTGTTTACAATGACTGAAATAGAACTATACTGAAGTACTTCAACAGTGGATCACCTTTTTCTCCTTTACGTCTATATCCTGATATACACATAGATTTAGACATAGAGGAAACATAGAGCATGGAGGAAAAATGTCGAAAGAAAAGTAGATTTCAGAAACAGCAAGCTGCAATATTATTTGTATACATATAACCCCATACATTCACAAATTATGTTGGCAAAGAGAAAGAAAAACTCATCTGCTTTAGAAAATGTCCATCTCCTTTCTCAGGAAGCTGAATGATTTTTCCTTTGCTGATTTTTCCTATTCCAGAGAGCCATTGGCTATAGTGCAAAGCCTTTCATCCTGCCGGCAGATCATTTCACTGTGGAGAAAGTCCCACTGCATTCACATAGGCAAACTGCAACAAATTTTTTACTGTAGCCCTCTTTTTATGTTCTCTGTCCAATGATACAGTGAAGAAAATAAAGAAAAAGCCCAGCCTCAGTGAGCCCAGCCCTTTCACATAAAGTTCTCAAATCCTTCCAAAGCAGGCAATAGGATATCCCAAAACATTAATTTTGCTCCCCGTAGTGAACTTAGTTTCTTCTCCAGGTCAGGTTTACCATGAGTTACTCCCAAGTAAGTACAGAATGATAACACCTCTGTCCCTTTCCCATTTCTCCTGTCCAAATCCTAGGTGACTGCCCTGCCTTAATCCTTCCACTGGGCTGAAATAAAAGCCCTTCCCTGAATGCAAGCAGTGGCACATGACAAATTAGATGCACTGCCAGCAATTATTCTTTTATATATACAGAGAAGAAGCATCTGTCGTCTTCATGCCCAAATCCTGACTGTTCTTTCCCCTGAGAGATGTAACCTTCTGTGCAGCCTGAGCTCGCAGCCTCTACTTGATACTGGCACAGGGAGGACTTTGGCTTAACAGGTTTCCCTTGAAGTACATTTAGTAGGAGCACTTCTGGCTGTTGAAGAAATATAAACTGGAAGGGGTAACTGAGTGGAACTAGGCAATTTTGAAACTTCCCCTAAATTGCTATCCCTCATCTGTGTGAATAGATACCTACACCTTTAGAAACTGGACTTTAAAGAAGCTAGGATTTTTCCCTTCTCTTACAAATTTAGTTTATAAAGTGGCTTCTAAAACAATCTTGAACCCTGCTTTTTTAGTTATGTTTGATATAATAGGTTGGTGGGTAGAGTTTTGATTCTGTTGTATACGTGGTCTGCTTTCATACCGTGTTTTTGAAATACAGCCTGCTTTCATCCTAGAACAGAAATACTTTTGTCAGAAACAACAGATATATTATTCACTTGCTTGAATCCTTATTATTGGCAATACCTTTTTTTCCCAGTGACCAGGTATTTGAAATTGGAGTACTGGATATTTTTGGATTTGAAGAGTTTCAAAAGAATACTTTTGAACAGGTAAGTGGCTATGTTTTGGTAAATTTACTGTAACTGTTAATGTTAATTCCTCTATTAAGGTTTTGGGTTTTAGCCAAAACAAGTGTTTTGATCAGAATATAAACATACATGGAGGAGAAAATTTGCTCTTAAAATATTTTTTTCCCATTCTGCCTATATGTGTGTGAATGAAAACCCGGGCTTTGCACAGTTATTCATCATTTTAAAAGAATCTGGTAAACATCTACCTTAATGATTTGGAAGAGGGGTAGTATCAGCACTGAAAGACAATCTGAGGAAAATAACTTAGTGTTGTCTGTTTTCATGGTTGTGGAAGTGATACTTCAACTAGGTCAGTGAGTAGGAGGACAATACACTGGATTGGAAGAAAGATCAAAAGGTCTTCAGATGCCTTGGAGAAAAAATAGAATGAAAATGCTACATTATGCTAAGTGCCATTACTGGCAGATTCACCTCTGTGTGACTTTACAACATGTGAGTTTTTAAAAAATCGAATTACATCCATGGAAAATAAATTAAACTTTAGCTTACTGAATGGCTAAAAATCCATTTAAATATCAAACATTTTTTGAAAATTATGGAACTTCTTGCCCACCTTCAACATTAGTCTCTGAACACCAAATCTCTTGTGAATTACGTATTTCAGAAAGCATTAGCAACTCTACACAACACGCTGAAAGAGATGTCGAAGTTATTGTTCAGTTGTTCATTCATTCTGTAATGCAGCAGAAGAAAATCAAAGCATAGAATAGAAAATCAAAGCATAGAAAAGAATAGAGATGGCATCAGCAACAACAAAGGACCTGTTATTGTTTGAAATCAGAATTTGCCCCTTCATCCCAGTCAATCCATTTTTCTATAGCTCAACTTTCTCATTCTAGTGAAATAGAAGTCATAGAGCTACATTAGTTTAGTTTGTGTAGCATGTTTACACGGCTACCCAGTTTCCAAATGTTTGAAAGCACAAACAAGGTGAGCTTACCTCTACCTTCAGAAAAGCATGTAAGAATGCAATAAAACATATTCCAGTTCCCCTGTCACAAAACTTTTTGCTATTAGAGTTCTACCTAGCTTGGAAGTTTGCTGGATTAAGGACTATTGATGTGTGCCAATATTCACAGTCATTTACTCAGTGTGAATGTCTACTTTGGGGAAAAATATCAAATGAAAAATAAAAAACATTTTAACAGACTGAATATATGCAAAAAAAAGTCCATATAACCTACTGATTAATAAGGATAAAGTATTCTATACATTTTAAATGCATCTCAAAAGAGAGGGGTGCATCTTGGGACTTACTGGCTGGTTTCCTTTGACTCTGTTTTTGTCACGAAACTCATATCAGTTTGGTTTTTGTCATGAAACTCATATCAGTTCTGCAACTGACATCATGAAATACCATGAATTCCAATTTCTGGGGTAAGTCGTTTTCTGCTTAGTGACTGCAGAGGATGCTTGAAGAGAAAATATGAGACTTAAAGAAAAATGAGTTAAAAGTAATTTATTTTATGATTTCTGCATAGCAAACATGATAATTTCAAAGTCAACTTTACATTTTTATTTTATTTTTTCTAAATGAATATATTTCAAGAGACTCTTACTGTCCCTCCACCTGGACTGAATGCATTTTGTTGAGTAATATTGAGTAATACTCTGAGTCATTACCTCAGAAACTACTGAACTGGATTCCTGAAAAGATAAAATAGAGGTGAGGGAATTACAGAGTTCATTTTTATATGGAGTCTATAATGTGATTAATACAGCTGATTCCTGAAGTGATAGGTTGCAGTATCAATGAAGAGAAGCAGTTTGTATCTCCACATGGCACAATGTAATCATGCAGACATACCCAAAACAGCCTGCACTCAAAAGCTCGAGCAGTCTAGCAGTCTAGCCTAGTTCAGTATTCTGCCTGGGCTCGTTAACCCTGATGATAAACAGGCTTGTTAGCCCAGATAGGGTCCTCATGCAAAACATTGCATCATGTCTGCAAACATGCCCAGTGTCAAGGCCTGTGACTGCAGAACGTTAACATTAAATGTTACAGCCAAACAGTGGAGGAGCCATAAAAATTGCTTTTTCATCACATTTAGATTAACATATATTAAAATGGCATTACAAAAGTAATTTGAGGAAAATGAATCTTTTGTTTCAAGTGAGTGTAAGACAAGGCATTCTTTGTGATACCTGTTTGCCTGCTTTCTTGAAAAAAAAAATGACAACTGTTTTCAAGAAAGATTAAAACCTCCTGATTGCCCAAATCTGGGGACATTCCAAGCAGCTGCGTGAATCTTTCTGGTGCTTCAAATCAGGTCAGTTGATAGACAGTTTAATATCATAATTAAGAGAGCAATATGACACTAAATCATTTGTCAGTTTAAGCAATTCGTTTTAATAGACTGTTTGAAGATGGTTCAGGAAGAAAGAGCTGGATAAACCAGGTAGAATAACTTGTTCACTCCAGTGAGTGTGTTGGAATGACAAGGCATTAGAGTATTGAAATGTCAAAGGCAAACAAAGAATTGGTCTAGGAACCGTTCATGAACAATGCATAGGACAATAGATGTCAAAGAACTGAAAAGTAAGGTTAATTATGTCTACACCAAGAATTTGGTAACTACTGCAGGCAAGATGATGTGACTGACAGCTTGGAAGGAGAAAAGTTTTGTAGGCAATTACAAAGAAGAAAGCATTAGAAGTTAAAACCAGTATTAATTAACTGTTCAGTTTTCCTTGTACTTGGTGAGCATTGGTAAGCCTTCATTTTATAGAACATATGTGTGATACATTATATTTATAATAGCAAAAATAGGACATATAATTCTAAAATAACAGTAAATAAGTGTATGGATAGTGAGTGGAGTTGTGATTTTTGTATGAAATGTAAAAGCTGAAAGGCGGGGGACGGTGTTTTTAGAAGCCACAGTCTGATGGAGTCATTGCTCAATAAAGACTGAAAGCTTCTGAATTATAAGGATATAGTGAGTTACTGCTCATCAGCTGAGCTATGGTGAGTGACTACAGTACACTTTTAGCTCACCCCAATTACAATTTACAATCACTTCCTAGCAGTGATCATTAGCTTGGGAACAGCATTTTCCTAGAGCAGCTGCATACCTGCTGTGCCAGAACAGCTTTGTAAACAGCCACACTTGAACATAGTCAGAAGTGATCACAGATTTGTCTGTCCTATTCTATACAGAAATGGCCTTCATTTTGTGATCATTTCAGGAAATATGAGTACTCTACCAAAAATAGCAGTGGCAGTTTTCGATGTTAGTTTTCAATGTTTTCTTAGGTTTCCTTGTTCGAGAGGGACTATATTTATTTAAAGCTAGGTCAGATCATATTCGTGGTTCCTTCACAGCACAAGTCCAAATAGTGCAGTCAAAGAATGCTGATATTTCTTAAACCTTTATGCTGCTATCTTCTTTATACCCTTATGCTAGTGTATTCTTCGACCACAAGAGCATGCAACACAAACGGAAAGAACTCACAGCAAATGAACATAACAAGCAATAAGCAGGAGGGAAGGCTGATAAAGTTGCCTGTATCATTTTCCCCTAATTGTTTCTAAGAAAACTGTACTATAGCAGAAGAATCAGACCTTAGAGTAGCAAGAGTAGCTTTTCTTCACCCTGCAGAAAGTCAGGTCTTTCTACAGAAATGGAGGTCTGTAGTTATGGAAGCATCATAAAGAGCAATAATGCAGTTAAATAAAATGGACTCTAGTAGTCTTTTCTCTCTGATGTCTAATTCAAGTGGTAAACTGAAAAAATATTTAGCTCTCGCTAAATAATGTGTTTAGCTCTTGCATGGTATTTTGCCTCTGTAGACCTCTTAAGTTTTGCAGAAGAAAGTGTGTATATATCCTCCTACTTTTTATAGGAAATAGAAGTGATTTATCGGAATTAGGACCGCAGATCACGGAAACAGTCAAGTGTCTCTTGACTCCCATTCAACTCTACACCCATTAAAGTATGTGCGGCATTATCTGTGTGATGCAGTAGAGCGCTGGGAGAGGGATGGCACCCGTGCAGCACTGTGCAGCACATCTCTCGCGACAGGAGCCAGCTGGCTCCGAGAGCACAGAGCATTGCCTGCCCCACTCAGGGCTTCACTTCAGAGTCATTGTGGTGAAGCAGAAGAGCTTGTACAACCCAGCTGTGTTACAGGAATTTTCACCTACCTTTATTATTAGGTGTGGTAGGTTTTAACTTCTCAGTGTGTTATTTGTTTAGTTAACCCTGCTGAGACTTCATTTAATTTCGTCATGTGACCTTTCCTAGCCAAAACAGCTATAACAGAATTTTTTTTATTAAATTGCATTGCCTCCGCCATGAGACCGTTTCTAGCTATCCAAATGTAAACTCATGTTGCCTGTTTTGTAGATGGATGGATGTGAATAGACAAAAGTTGCATGACCTAACTTTTCTGCAGTCATGGCAGTCTCAGTGATAGCAGACGGGAGGTCACACACTCAAGTTTTTGCATTCAGACAGTCTGAAGAATTCCAATATTTTATTTTATGCAGAAGAAATCAACCTTCTTTGGTTTTGCCTGTCCAGAGTACAGATGGATGGTCCTGCTTGCCTCTCTACTAGCCTGTGGAAGAGGCAGCTGCTGGTGCGCACTGAGCTCTGAGACTACGTGGGGACTTGAATGCAGAACCTCCCACTGCAGCTCCCAGTGCTGGGGCGTTCCTTGTTCCCCACAGGACGAGGGACAGTGCTTTACTACCTTAATTCAGCCTTTAACAAGGAAAAATGATGTGATATTTTTAAGTCAGAGTTTTGCTAGCCTCCATAAACAGGAGGGTTTTAATATCCTTGTTGTGGAGCAGCGAGAGCCAGCTGATCCTTGGCGTGGGGGAGCTGGGCACCAGCAGTACCCCAAGGCCGGCCGTGCCCTCCCTGACAGGCACCATCCCGCAGGGCCTGAGCATGGTGGGCAGAGCCAGGGCCGGTAACGGCACCCGTCGGCAGCCCTGACACGGCAAGCAGCGAGCCGGGGCTGGGGTCCTGTCAGGAGCAGCTGGAGACGGGGCTGGAAACTGGCACTGCCATGGTGTCGCCTGGGACTGGGCCCATGGGCAGGGTGTGGGTGGGGGTCCCAGGGAAAGCCGAGCGGGGCTGTAAAAGCCTGTTCCTGCTCTCAGGGGCCTGGCGATCCTGCGGTTTAATCTCTTCCTCGACCCAGTTCCTGTGGATCTCACACTCTGCATGGCTTTTGTCATGGTGTACCCCTGTTCCCTCTCAGTCGCTTTGGTCTTTTTTCCAGTCTGCATGCATTTTTTTCAGTTTGTGCGGGACACTATTATCTGTCCAGTGTTCCAGTCAGCCACTGGAAAGCTAGTGTTACTCAGTTTTAAAGTTGGCTTATCATGTACCTGACATCAAAATGTTTATTTTTTCTTTATTCTTTTATGGTAGACATTTTGTGGCAAAAAATAAAATCATTTTTCTAAAATTGAGATTCCCAGCTAGATTCAGTTTGTGATTGATTAGTGAAGTGCTGCACAAGGACATTTATTAACTGATATCTTACTTTTCCACAGCAGCACCCTTTTTTATCCTACAGTACTTAGTTGCTGGCCAGCAGTATGAGAGAAGAAATAATTTGGAACAATTTCAGTATCTTTAATTCCAAATTCTTTCAAGGAAA
>NW_009235111.1:81714-98999 GCF_000690835.1 Fulmarus glacialis
TGGTTGCTCATTTGTTTAATACTTTTATATGTACAAAATTAGGTGGGGGACTATTCCACTTTGGATTGAAATTGTGTCCCTTTTGGAAGGGCTTTTCACACCCTCCTTTGTGGAAGGCTTTTCAGGTGACAGCTACCCATAATGAAATTTTAATATAGCACTGGGTTCTGTTTTACTTTATTTGAGGACCACAGATCTGCTAATGGCAACTGACCCCAGATATGACGAGTTCCCAGTGAAATAAATTTCTTCTGACAGAGAGACAGGAGGACTATGTTTGAATTTGTGTTGGAGCTGTATGGAAAACAAGAAATCTGTATTAGATCCTATTGCCCCTATAAGACAAAGGAATAAATGTAATGGGTTCTGGTTTTGTTATACGTTCATTAAAAATATTCTGATTGGTACTCTACATAAAAAAAAGAATGTGGAGATGTTTGGGTAGCAGATACATGGAGGAAGAGTGATCAAGATACTTCTGAGAAATAAGTGATTACCAACCTTAGGTTTAAAATATTTTCTGAGTCCAACCTCAGTAGATAGAAGATGATTCTGCCTTCCACTATCTTAGAATTGCATTTTTGGGAAATGCTAGAGCACATCCTTGCAAATTAAACTTGGCATTGTAGCTTCATCGTCTTGGCCAATAACATACGGCTTGATAGATGTGTTGATATGATAGCTGTAAGCTTTACTCCATGCTCTGAATACGCATCCCTTGAGAGAGCTAATCCTTCTGCATGACCAAAGGATGTAAATGAGCTTTCCAAAGGGTGTTTACATCCATCATTCCCTCACTGATTGACAGTCACCAAGCTTTCACAAATTCCCTTTTTTTTTTTTTTGGCTATGCCTTTTCAAATAGCTATTTATATAAAGTGAAGAGCAGGAAAATTTCATAAGTCGTAGGTGCTTTTCTGTTTTCCGAGTACAGTATAATTTTGTTCTTCTAAATTTGAATTTGGAGTATACTTAATAGTACTAACTGGTCAAATGTAGTAAAAAAAGAGAGATCAAGCTAACACTGTCTGATGTGATGAATACTTACTGCTTTTACCAAATGCCACTATATTATTTTCCAAATTCTACAATTTGGATGATACTTCAAGTTGTTTGTTTAAATACTTGAACAAGAAATTTTTTTTTTCTTTTAATAATATTCTAGAAGTACTTTTTAATGAAGACTTGGATAAATAGACAGTGTATTTGTTTTCACTGAGACATGGTAATGAGTTAGGATTAGAAAGGAAGACAGATAGAAAGGAGGATTTCTTACAGAAGAGACATAGAATGGAGCTAATAAGAGGCATGTGAAGAACAGTTTAGCAATGTTTAATGACAAAAAGTACCATAGGTAATGCTGAGTAATGCTGCAAGGTAAACCAAATATACAATGCTTAAAGTTATTTCCACAACATTTAGGTAAAAATTTCATTGTGTTTTCTTTTATTACCACTGCATTTCCACCTAATTTTCATGGGTGCAATTAAATACATGTTTAAAAAAATGTAGTTTTCTGAATTTTTCATATCTTTGGACAGAAAATGTGTCATTGTTTTATATAATACTTCATATGACATGGAGCAAAAGAAATTGGGTTAGCAAAGCTAGTATAGTTCATTTTCATCTGATTTCTACTTTTCAGCTGTTTTAATTCTTATGTCAACCTGTATCAAGCTTTTAATTTGAAACATTCATTTTATTATCTTTTCCCAGCAGGTTGTATAAAACATTGAAATGGAGAAAGATATGATCAGAATGCCTTTCTTTTCAGCAGTCCCTGGCTGGTCTCCTGGTTGTCATTCTGCAGAGCTGTTACTCACAGCCACTGCTAGAGAGAGCAGCTTTGGAGCAGCTTGCAGTTTGTATAAGCGCTCGAGCTTGCTTTCTGGTCTGGTTTGCAGAACCTTACTGTCATTATGGCAAGTCTGCCAGTCTGAATGACATTATTGCTTATATTACTAAAAAGGACACCAGTGTATGCCATAATATACTGATCAGTAGAATTTATAAATGTTTTTTTTTTCTTTACCAGCCCAGCATGTTATGTATGAATATTTTAACAAAATACTATGCCTTTTACTTTTGGCAGTTAAAATCAATGCTATTTATCAGATCTTTTTAAGATATGACTAAGACAGTCTTTCCCTTCAGCTTGAATTGTGTAGTTTAGTAATTTTGCTGCACAGTCAGGTCCTCAAATACATTTATTGTTTTTATGTATTTTAGGAAATTGGCATATGATAAAAAGTAAACTTGAGTTTATAGTGATTTTGTCAACTTTTCTTATGGTAAAATATACTTGTGTAAAGTTAAATGACATGGTTCTCTAAACAACTCATTTGCAAATAAAGATATACACAGTGTGCATCATTTTAAGGCTTTACATATCCTGTGAAGTATAAGCTTGTAATGTTATGCCTGCCTTCTAAAATAATGTTAAGAAGCCTCTGAAAAGATTTTGTAATTAGAATTAGAATACGAAAAGTGATCAGTAAAGCATATTTTGCCTGCCACAAAGTTAAAAAATCTGTCTTTTTCCATAAAATAAGTAGATCATGTAAGTCAGTTGTATACTTTCATTGTAATAAAATGAGATAACAATCTGAATCTTTAGAAATCCCGCTTTTAAAAAATAGCTGACTTTTGTCTGCACTATCATGCATTGGTAAAGACAGTTAATAACAGACATTTGGTTATAAAATGGGGGTTTTGTTTTATTTCTTCTTACTGTTATTCACACTAGACTCTTTCATTGTATAGCAAGTGCAAGTTGACTATACTAGCATGAGGTGTTAATGGAAAATTCAGGCAGCTATTACACATTACTTGGGTTCTTTTCCCTCATCTGAATGTTAAGCCATATACTTTTATGATTGATCTAAATATTTTATATTTTTTAATATGACTTGTTGGTGGAATTGCTTTTACACACTTTATTCATGGAAGATATAGTTTATGGCCAAAACAAATATCTGACTACTTTAGTCTGAAAAGAGACGGCATGCAAGCATTCCTTGCATCATTCCTCATATAAAGGGTTCTTCCACACTTTTAGGAGTTTCTGTTTTCTTAATTTCTTTCTAGTGATAGTATAACATTGGAGGAGATTTTAGAATTTTCCACTAAAATTTCCACTTTAATATAAATAAAATAGTTAAAACATTTATTCCACAAAGTTATTAAATATTTACTTTTTTGCAGATTGTGAGCTTTGAGTAAAATACGAAAGGTCCCAAAATAAGCTGATACAACTCCCACCTGTTTTTAACTGAAAATCAGATTCCTATTAAACTATTTATTTTGCAAAAGGCAATCAAAGAAAATATTTGAGAGCCTTTTATATTATTTATCTCTCCAAACTTTGAACTTTTCTATTGAAGATGTTTTCTTGCCAACCTTCCCTTAGAATATCAATAAAACGGAGAGAAGCATCTAGTAAAATGTCCCTAGGTGTTTTATAACATATACTTGGGCAAAACACAACGAGTTCTTCTGAGACTGCTTTAGACTTCAGTGACATTATATGTGGAAGCAGAGTTTGAATGTCTTTGTTAATGTTGAACGAACTACAGAGTCAGGATCCTACCCAAATATGTAGTTTTTTTTTTTTTAAAGCACATTGAATCTGTGTAGTCTTCTTGAGTATACACTGCAGAGGAATGTTAGGTGTACCGGTTTATACATAGAGTTACCCCACTTCAATCAATAGAATAGTGTAAATTTGCTCTATGTTTGATAATGCTGGTATTTGATATTCTTATGTAGAATTCACAATGAACTGTGCAGGCAGAAAGCTGTTTATTCCCAATTTAATACTAATAGCTGTTAAAATGTAAATTTCCCTCGGGTCTTGCTATCTATGGGCTGCCGAGAGATAACGTATTGTGGATTGACATTTCATCAAATTCAGTATTAGACGTGCAGTAAAACCTACACCGATGAATTATCCAGTAAACTTCTAATACTCATTTTTCCTTCGTTTTACAATAGCTGTGTGTCAACATGACCAATGAGAAGATACACCAGTACATCAATGAAGTGCTTTTCCTACAAGAGCAAGCAGAATGTGTACAAGAGGGAGTTGCCATGGAAACGGTGTATTCTCCTGGTAACCATACTGCAGCCTTGGATTTTTTCTTTCAGGTAGTTTTCAGATCCATTTTACACCATGTATATTTATACACAGTCTCTGCATGTTAGACTAATACAAGCTTTTGCCTGCATTTTCTGATTTATGAATCTGTAGAGAAGGTTATGGGTCCAAAGAGGCCATGGAGAGGGCTGTTACAACTGCCCTCACAGCTCAAGGGCTAACAAGCTTTCTAACAGTCCAGGGTTGAACAAGATGTAACAGAAACTCCTTGCCTGTACTGATTCACATATAGCATCTGTGTACCATGCCATGTCGTTAATGCAGCTGTGGGACTGACGAGTCTCTGTTGTAAGCCCGACAGTTTCTTTTGTGCGTGAAGCTAGTTTCTGGAGTATAACTTCTAAGAAGGAAGTAGCCAAGTCAATTTCCTAAAAGATCATCAATAGTTACCATTTTTGGGCAACTGAAATATCACTCCCTATGTTTCTTGCAGAATTATCTGATGTGCATAGCCTTGGAGACTTACCAGAATATTTTAACCATTTTTTCCTTTTCTTTGAGGTGATACATGCTTCTGTTTACTAAATTACAAGCTGTGTTACTCTACAAGGAACAACTGAAATTCTATTGCTCCTGTATAAAATGAGAAAAATCTATTTTTCATTTCAGAAACCATCAGGCTTTTTGTCGATGCTGGATGAAGAAAGCCAATCTATTTGGTCAGTGGAACAAAGCCTTTCTAAACGCATTCAGTCTTACCTGGATACGTCAGACACAAATACAGTATATTCCTCCACAAAAGATGGAAATGGTAACCTTGCCCCAAAGGATCAGGGCTCCACCTTCACTGTTATGCATTATGCTGGGAGGGTAAGTTGTTTGAATGATTGGTTACACACAGTTAATGAAAAAGAGTAAACAAAACAAAATTCTGCATGGCTTCTCCAACTCCTGGCTATAAATAACAATTCACTTTTTAGTGATGAGTTTTCAGAGGACAGCTTAGAATCTCAATGCAATATCTAGTGTATAAAATCTGTAGTCTGTATCATATTTGGCGGGATTCGGGCTACCTAATTGTGTCTCCTAAATTGTGGCAGCATGTGATACGTACCTAATCACTTCAGAATCCTCCATGGAAGACGTGGAAACTGCAGGTGCTTCAGTATAACCAGACAACTGATACCTGGATGCTCCTCTCTCTACCTAAGCGACAGAAGAGATGAGTTTGATGATCAAGAAATTGAGCAGCTGTGATTAGAATTAAAGATTAAAGTCTTTTGATTAGAATGCCTGTTACAATTCTAAAACAAATGTAATAGCTTTGCTGCTGCTTATTGTGAGAGATAATTAGAGCAACCTTTCCTCACATGATTTTCTGAGTAGCAAATGCAGGGGGTTTATCTGGTATGCAGCTAAAAAAATCAGTTTGGATTCAGAAGGGAGTTCTATGTGCTTGCTAAGGTAAGAACACCAGAAAAATAACTCTAATCCATGCTGCTAAAGGCGCTGGATGACACACATTCTGCTATGATGAATATTTTAGGTGGAACAGATTTATGCTGTTGAACACCCAGTCAGTCAACTATTGGTAGTGGGTACTCTTATGAGGTGTGTTCAAGACTTGTCTCCAAGTCACCAAAAAAAGACTTGCTGACTCTGTCATATCTCAAGGTAACACTATATGCCCTGAGTTCTCCAGAACAGATGAGAGGTTGGAATGTGCACGCTTAGGCTTCTTTAACCAGATCAGGGTCCTTTACAGCAATATAAATGGAGAAAGGTCTATTTTGTGGCTCCTCATTTGGAAATGAAGTCGATGGAAGTGTTGAGTAGTGTTCTGACACAGGCAAATTTGTTCCTGCCCAATGATAGAAATGTGGTCATTATGGAAAGGATTAAGACTATTTAGGCAGTGCTTAAATTCCTAAACTAAATACTCTGAATAACTCCCTGCAGGCTTTTCTTTCATCATAAGGCCTTCTACTTAGACTAAAATTATTTGCCAAAGTTAAATGGTTTGAATACCTCCACTATTGGGACTTCTCAGTAGGAATGTGGGAATGCAGTGGTTAGATAGCAGCACAATGAAGATTTTGTGAAACTTATTAGCACTTAAAGTGACATAGTTAAGAACTGACTGTGGACTCCATATGTCAAATTTCATTTATAAATCTGTTCTATGCTTGTTAGGTAAATATTTTTTCCTGGAGTTCTGTTGTGATTATACAAATTTATCACAATAGCTCTGAAAGGTTCCACACACCAAAAAACTGACACGGAAGCAGCAGCAAGGCGGCTGCATTAAAATCACAACCAGAATAATAAGCACATTTCTTCAAAATGAAAAAAATGTTTGTCTTATTCTCTGAAGAAGCACTCCGTAGGAAGATTTGTCAAGAACAAAGTTTCAGGTGCCTAGGTCTGAAAGTTAAACTGTGAGTGGTAAGGAGTACACTTTTCATTAACATGTGTTTTAGACTTGCATGGTTGTTTAGATTTTTTTTTAGTAACATAGACACTTGGTTTGACCTTTTCCTAATAATAGTAATGACATTTAATCTAAAAGTATGAACAAATAGACAGCTCTCCAGGTCATGTAAATTCACACATTCTTTTGAAGTCAATGGAGATCCTTTGATTTACATTGGCCAAGGAACTATTCCAGGCAGTCAGGTTGTTCTTCGCATCCTTATGACAGTAAAATGCTCGGCCCTGCCAAACCAGAAAAGTACCCATGCAAGTGCTTAACTCTCCTTACTTTAACAGTGATTGAGCAAAATCCTTAAAGCCACTTGCATTTTTGATATCTCATGGAACTGTTGTCTAGCTAGCTTAGATTGAAATTTCCAGTGATTTATGATATGTATTTACATAAAATCTGATGATAGCATTACTGTATTAAGTAATGACACAAATTGAGTTTATTCTGAGATTAGTATGTCTTCATAAGTTGATAAGTTGAATATGAAAAGCTAGAATTTTAAAACTGCTGATGCTGTTCTTTAGATTGTGCTATTACTACATTTAGTAGCTTTTTATAGAAGTCATTTGTGATTTATGCTTTATGAAAATTGTTAAAGGATCAGGCTTTTAAATATATCAGGTTTTATTGGCACTCAAAAATAAGAATTTCATCTATAAAGTAACAGTATAGTTTGGCAGGTTTTGAGAGCCATTTTTATAGTCTGATATCAATTAAATGAGTCTAAAGTAAGTGAAGTATAAAGCAATCTTTCTCTGCGTCGATACCTTCAGAGATCCCCAAATTTAAAACAAGGGGGCTTGATTTTGTTCTCACCACAATTTTTCACTGATTGTAACTCCTTTAACTTGGTAAAGCTTTTCATTATTTACCTGAGTATAACTGAAAGATGAATCAGACCCAGAGGGTAGAAAAAGAATTACCAGTAAAATGTGACAGATAATTGAACGTGAAATTTTTCACTGCTAGGCTTAATCATTTATATTCAGGTGGTGTGTCTAGGCTGGTGTTTGTGGAGGAAGTCACACTGAATGCAGGCTCTGTGTTAGAAGGTGAAAGCAGACATCCTCATTTCTCTAGGTAACAAAAGTTGCAACTGCAATGTAGTTCACAGCCAATGTGAAACAGCTGCTACTCCGAGTCATCTAGAGAAAAACAAAAGCTAATATTCTGTGTTGGCCCTGGTGTGAATCTCATAATTCAAGCCCCTTGTAATTTGGGCTCCTTTTCATCAGTAGTTTATGTATGTAGCTCCAAGTCCAAAAAGAATTGGGTTCATATCTGTATTCAGAGGTTTACAGTAGCTATTTTAGCAACTCATAAGTGCAGTTATACTGGAAAATGCAGCTATTAAAAATACTGCCTCACTGAAGAGACCTACTTTTGTATATTTAATTGAGATTGACAGACAACCTTTTGTGAAAAAAACTGATATCTCTAGCTTTATATTATGAGAGAATTACAGCTGATACAGATGTGTCCATGCAGTTTTAAAGACCTCTAACATGTTCATACCTTAACATTTTGTGTCAGGATACTCATAGGAAAATTATCTTTTCTTCCACTATCAAGTCTTTTTGATTGATTGTAGTCATGCATTGTCAGGTATCGCCCATTCCCTTATGTTTTATGCTCAGTAGGTTTTCCTAGGACTACACATGCCATATTATTGATTCAAGCCTAATAAGCCTTAGACCATTCCAAAAAAAACCAATACTGAGAGAAAAAGAAAGAGATAACGGGTCAGAAGTGAAAAAAAGAAAGCATGAGGTCAAAGTGAGATGAGGAAGGCCTATGAGAAGAGGCTCAGAGTAATGTGTAAAGGAAAAAACCCAAAGAATTTGGAATCCATACTTGATTTTCTGGTGGAAGCAATACTTTAAGAAAATCTGTATGTATGATATCATTCTGAAAGACCTTTGATTTCTTCTTATTTTCTTTACTTTTTTGGAATGAAGAAAATGGAATAAAAGAGGAAAACAGTATGCACAAGTAAGCTTCTGCACATAGAAGAAATCAACACAGGGGCAAGATTTTTCAGTGGAAGCTGAGAGAGAATACTGTATTACACAAATGTGACCGAATGATCCTGTGGAAGAAAGAAAACAACTTTTTCTTCATTTGTCTTGAATTTTACTATTATGCTTGCACAACACTAAATCTCTCTTTTTCTGCATGAGCAATATGACGCAGTTGTTAACTATATCAACACATATAGTGGCTTAGCAAAGACCACTGGGAACATTAGTACTTTATCATATCAAGTATTTTACTTTATCTACCAGTTTTAATTTTGCAGCTGAACAGAATCCTACAATGCCTTGACACATTATGAGTCTCTTCTAAGAGGTATTTAATGTCTGGTATCTGAGTGCTATAAAACAAAAAGCTTATCTGTTCTGTTCAGGCAGAAGGTAGAAAAGAATGATTTAGGTTTTGTATGACTAAAAAAAAATCCTAGTGGAAAGCTTTATCTGGAGGTTGTTTAACACATTTCCCTGAACACTGGCAGTCTGATCTCTTCTGGAAAAATTCTGCTTGTCTGGGGTATTGCTTTGTTTCTGATGCCTAACATGAATGTGGGTATTCTCAGCTGCTTCTCACGGAGACTGCCTGCCTGGCAGCACTGAGAGAGGAGAGGCATGCTGGTTCCACGCTGCACGCTGCAAGCTTACCTTGCAGAAGCAAAGTGTTTTATGGGTGCAGTTGATCAATGCATCTGACCATCAGCTGAAACTATGCTAAGAATGTGTAATACTGAATTTCTAGGTACGTTTATTGATAACATTAATATTTACATTGTGGGCTCTCACATAACAAAGAGCTTCACATGAATTATATCTCTGAACTGTCAGCCGTTCTCATAGTCGTGATCTTTGAAGAATAACATTCCATCACTGAACTTTCTCAAGTACTCAAAGTTCTTTTTTTTAATTTTATGGAAGAATTAACATATCAATAAGTAAATCAGAAATATATTGTCTTAGCACAATGCCAAGAGACGCAGCTTTACCTAATAGTGGTATTTAACATACCGGTGTTCGAGATAATGAGCTATTTGCCCCATTGTTCATGTAATCTGAATAATAGGTCATCATAATTTAAGCTTTCTGCAGTTTAAATTTATACGTGAATTTAAAAACCAGATAAGCCCCTTGTCGCTGTTTGCCTTGCCACTGTTTTGATTTATAGTACTGTAATAAACTGATCAGACGGAAGGACCAACTTCTTTGCTCTATAAACCAGAGCACATAATGTGCTTTAAGTGTAGTTCAATGTCTGTTCCATTTCTCAGCTATGTGCATTTCAAAAATACCTCTCAGCTGTCGGCTCACCTTCACCAAGGCAGTCTTCTCTGAAATGCCTTATATATCCCAGGCAGACTCTGAAACTGAACCTCTAAATCAAAAGACAAAAGGAGATGGATTAATCAATAAGGATGCTTTCATTTTCTCTATTTTTTCCCCAGGCTGAATCCCCAGACATAACAATCAAATCAGTCTAGTCTAAGCTATAGCAAGGCCTATAAAGGTTACTTGACAAAGATTCTCTTTTTCACACAGACAAGATAGGAATGCTTTCTCTCCCTTTCTCTCTCTCTCTCTGTTTCTTTAAGTAGACTTGATTTTGGACTTTCACTTACAGGAGAAAATAATAGAATACTTTCCCCCACCTTCCTATTTTATTTCTAAATATCTGCTGGTTTCAATATGCTACTATTTCTATCACAGTGTTAGAATAGACTTTACAGACTATATAAAATCATTTACTTCACTCATTGCTTAACAAGACTTGTTTTGGGAGGGTGAGAAGCCCAGTGATCCTAAAAAAAATGGCACATTCAAGCATTTAAATGATATCACTCACATTTAAGTACTGGCAGAAAATTAACAACTACAAGTGACCCTTTGTGCACTGAAATTGTCCTTGGACATGTTCTCAAAAATTTCTCTTTTAACTATATGAACTGATTATTTTCTTATTAACTAAATTTAACAACACATGCAAAACTGTGAGTTTCTGAGTTACATTTTGTTACTAATATAGTAAAATTTTCCGTTTTAACTGTGAATGCAGCCAAACCAACCTTAATATTCCAGGTGGCATTTTTCTAGCCTGTTTTAGGGTTCCCGCTGGATCTGCCATTAACCATGAGTGTTTTTGGCCTATCACAAGATATGAAAACTATTTACAAAAAAGAGTGTTTGAAGGAATTGATGAAAATTAGGTGTAAAGGTGGCCCTGCTGATAAAGTATATTGGGAAATCCAATAAACTTAGATAAAGTCCCTTATCAAAGTCAGGTGTTATAAGGGGGGATACTTCAGTTCAGAAGAAAAGATGTACAATGGAGTGGCATGAGGATAATTAATGAACTGAAGATGCAAGAGTACGTAAGAAGAGAAGAGGAACGTGCAGTTCCCAAAGTTAGCTCTGTGCACATTTGGTGTGTAAGCCTCCTGTTCTCTGGGTGTTGTTTTTTCACCTCTTATTTGTATCTGCTAGTTCTCGTGATATTAAGACCAGCTATGCTGACTTAAAATGACTAGAAAACAGGTTCAAAACAAATAAAATTAAGTGTTTTTTCGCATAGCTAGTAACTAGTGAAACTCCTTCCCACAGAGTGTTATAGATGCCAAAAATGTTAATGAGTTCTGGAAACAGAGACTCAAGGAGGAAACGTCAGTCAAGAGATATTAAACACAAAGATGAGATACAGCCTGCAGGTCAAGAGCTCCCTCATGGGCAGAGCCCTGGACGCTGAGAGGGGAACTGGTGGGAGGCAGAGTGGAAGTATTCCTTAATATTTTTCCCAAAATATCCAGGACTAGATGAACATTTGGCCTGCCCCACTGCCACTGTGCTTAGATTAAGCTCTCTTCCTTTCTGAACTTAAGTCAAGAAGGAAAGCAAATCCAATCCCTTTCTTGTTTTAATCTGTTTTAATGAAATAAAATGCAGTGTGGAACTGCACACTATTTTATTTTCTAATAAAAATAGTTCAACTAGTTCAGATAGTATCTAAAGATCTTGTTTCCTTTGGTTAACACAGACATGTAGGTTTGCATACTCTCTACCCCAAAGAGTTCGTCATGTAAAGCAAGATAGAGCGAACAGCTGCAATAAGTAGAAGTGAGAATAAGGAGTATGTTTTATAATACTGGAACCATGATCTAAGCCAGTGCACATTTCCTGTCTGAATCATATGATATTTGTTTGGTTTTTGTCTCCTCAGAATAACTATCCACTGTGCTTGAGTGCCAATCAGTGCAGAGTTTTGGCCAGGTTTACTTTAGAAACCCAATGGAAGAAAACTGGGGGAAATATATGTGCTTTAGGCAAAGTGCTATGTAAGTTGGCATCTCTGATGAGGGCAGGATTAAATTAACAAAATTGCCAGCTTGAAGAGGACTTCTTTCTTTTTCTCATCTGTGGGACTGACAATGAATACGGAACCCTCGAGTGCCATTTCATTGAATCGGTTTTCATGTCTTTAGGCAGTGAATCAATTTACTGAGTCTATGTGAGAACTGTTAGAGAGTTAGCAATTTCTTCATAAAAGGGAATCCTGCTAACTTTTATGTATTTTATGTGATATGAGAGATGTCTTATGAATATAGTTCTAGAAGTTGGTGATGTATTATACCAGCACCAGTACTGAAACTTCTTCCTGTTTCAGTCTAGGCACTTAATCATAATATAGTATCTCCCACTGCTATACTTACCTACTCTTCCCACCAATACTAACTCTCTTCTTCTAATTTAATCAAGGCCTAAGACACTCAATTAGGAACTGGCATTATGGATTTGTCAAATAAGTTCTGTTAATTATCTTTTATGGACCAGCATGGTAGAACATTTACTTTAAGTACACTAAAAGCATTTAATAGTATACTTAAATTATTCTAATAGTTTGCTAACTATGTTGCATATTCTTAGGAGATGCAATTAGAAAATTGTATAACATTGCATCTGTCATGGAAAAGAACGTAATTCTATTGTTATACCTTTTCTATGTCAGATGCCATACTAATTACATCATTTGACAATCACTAACTATAACAGATTATACACATCCAAGTCATATAATCTCTTTCATGAGTAAGATAGCATTACATAATTGTCAAATGAGTCAATGGAAAACAAAATTAATGCACTGATTAGTATTACTAATCTTAATTATATATTTACAGCTTTATTAAATATACAAGGATAAAATTTCCCCAAATATCTAAGGGGCTTAAGATATAGATCCAATAAAAAACTTTAAAAAGACTTTAGATAGAAACATGGTCCCAAGGTAAATAAAACCAAACTGTATTCTAAAAAGTTCCCGTTAAGCATCTGCCTAATCCTGGAGGTACTAAGAACTATAATTTTCTTCCTTTTTAACTTAAAAATTCTCTTTTGGTTCTACTACCGTGCAAGCCAGAGCTGTTTATATCTAAAGCCTGTAAATTAACTAAGTCGTTTGTCTTCCATCCCCATATAAAGTAAAAAAACCCCGGGCTCAGTGACTGCTTTTTGGTCTTAGTGCTGTTTTTCTATACAGTGTCTCCTGGCATAGAGTCTCAATGTTAAAACAGCCACGTGGTCATATTTCTTCATTTTGGATGTACCCGCAAGAACTCTGGCTAGAGCCTTCTGAGCCTTTGCTCACTTCTCAGAGTGGCCACCCCATGTGTTAGAGTTTATCTGCAGTCAGATGACAGATGGAGTGACACTCCAACTGTCTGTTCTTGAAATTACGACATCAGGCAACTAAGGGAGTCCAAAATCCTTATGTGCATAGTTGTTAGAAAGGTAAATGGGATCTGTACATAACCTATAGACTGAACTTGCCTCCAAAGTACATATGGAACTTGTCTTGAGTGTGAGCTGGGACTCAGATTGCTCCACGAGCGTTTTGTCACGGTCTGTGGACAGTTTCCCGTTGACAAGGTCTGTGATCTGGGAGCCACTCGCTCATCCTACAGGGAAAATGATGTTTAGGTCACTGTCTTCTGCTCTACACTACACTTTTGATTCAAAATCTTGCATTGTGGAAATGTTTTAGAATCAGTCTGATGACATTTCTGTGTACTTGCAGAGACATACAATGTTCAACAACCAGTTCTTCTGGTTAGTATTGTTGCACTAAGAAAGGAACAAAAGACACTACCTGGTGCCAGCCTTTAACTGTTGAGTGGAAAAAACCATAGCTTCATTTCTACTGCTGTAAGATTTTTAAAAGATGCATTGGTCATTACTAATGATGTCACAATATTTTATTATAGGTTACTTACGAAATTGCTGGTGCGATAGAAAAAAATAAAGATTCCCTTTCACAAAATCTCGTATTTGTAATGAAAAGTAAGTAAATGGTTTTGTGGTTGCTGTTGTTGTTAGAAATCAAGACATTATGACATGTCATTTTCATTTTAGTTTTAAGAGAAATGTATACATTTTTTATTCCCAGTAAAAAAAAAATCACCCTCATCTTTTTGAAGTATGTACACTTTATTTGAAATTTGCTCTAGTTTAGAAAGCTTTTAGAATTCATGAACATAAAGCATCTTCGTCATGTGATGTGATGCAAAGAACAAGAAGGTATAGTGTGATAGATGAGTATGACTTAAAGAAATTATTGAGTATTAATTAAAACAAAAATAAACCCCAGAAAATAGGGAAAGGAAATAAGGCTCCCAAAATCATAGAGACTGCAGTGGGATGTGCTTCACTGCTTGAGTACCTTTCTAAAAGCAGGAACTTGTGGGCGTTCTTATGTTTTTCAGTGAATAGACACAAATGTCCATTGAAATACAAAATTTAATACCTTTCCATGTGCATATTATGTAACTATGCCTAATAATAATGCATCCCAGTTTATTAATTAATGATTCATAATTAGATTATCAAAAACCTCTATCCTTTACCCTTTCTGTGAAGAAAAACAAAACATTTTCCTCAGGGAAATGTCAGTGTATCCTGAGATGTTTTTTGTCTTTTCTCCAACTACTGCAGAGTCTTTCACCTAATATATTATATACTGATATTTCTTTCCGTAGAAATAGAGGTCTTTTGGAGGTCATATTTGTCTTCCAAATCAGCCCCGCTGTTACAATGTATTGTTTTTTGGCAATTTTATTGTGAAATTAGCTGAACTCCCTAGTAAAATAACTGATGCATTTTAAAGGCAAACAGTGTACATTAAGGATGAAGAAAGAAATGGAAGAATTATCTTGAATATAATCCTATTGATTATAGTTTTAGAGACATTCCAGTTGTCACTACTTGGAATTTACATGATAATCTGTCAAAGAGTATAAGAAGGTATGGCAACTTCCAGCATGTTCTACAAGACAGAGCATTCTTCCATCCTCTCACATAGTCTCCTTTTGCACTTTCATTGCTGTTTGTGTAATCAGCTATGCAACTGTTAAAAGGGAAGAACGGAGGATTGGATTGGATATAAAATGTTTGATATGCTGAGAGTGAGTGTATATATAATTAAGAAGTTATAATAATAACAATTACAATTAATGAAAAAATTCCGAAGGCAGAATATTTACAAACATGTAAGTCATTTAAGGGCTATGTTTCTTCTTTTTTAAGTGACTTAGGCTTAAAACCTAATTGTCAGTGACATATTTCCTTTAGGGTCAGTTTCATAAGTTATGTAGACGTATACCTTAAGTGCACGCTTCCTTTGAATTTCATTGAATTTAGTTTCCTTAATCAAAACTTTTAAATATGCTAACAACATTAAAGTAATTTACGTATGTGTGTAAGAATGTGGAACATACGTGTCCGACAAATAAATCAGGAGAGACTATTGACAGAGGTTTTATCTGTTTTAATTTGAAGGACATAATTTTAATGCCTTTCCTAATGCTACTTATTGCACTTATTCATAATTTTAAAATATGGAGGTTTACTATGTTCGCTGATTGTGCTGAACTTGTTTCAAGTATCTGCTTTACTATCTTCCTCATAATTTTCTTATTCCTGTTAAGTAAGAAATAGTAATCTCCACAGAAAAAGTGAAACACATCTATTGCATTTAAGCATCTAGTAAATATATAAATTTAATGACATTATTTATAATGCTTATCCCATTCATATTTCTGTTTTTTGTTTGTTTTATTCACATGATGGGTGTGATCATAATGCCAGTTTGTTAGTTCTTAAAAAAAAGCAATAAAAATTAAGGATGGTTAAGGATGGATCACATAACAGGTTTTTAATACTTGTCAGTGCTGTGGCAGTACAAACAGCATGTAATTACCATGATCATCTTAAAGAGCCCATGACCATAATCTCATAAAGGATAATTTGACTGACATTAGTATAAAGTATCCTATCTGTCTTAAAATTCAGGTATTTATTTTTAAAAACACCTCTTGGAAATTATTTCTTTTGTACTAATTGTCACCACTGCATCAAACATATGTATGGCATTGTATTTTTTCTGTAAATGTTTGGAAGTGTAGTCTTGATGTAGAGAAATGTGAACCCAGCTTGCTACAGTTCTGTCCTTCACCTTGCCTTTTTTATTTTCCTCCCTTCCCATATTGTGTTTAAAAGTACTGTTACTGATGGCTGACATCCTTAGATATTGAATGCTCTTTGATAACTAACATAATATAATAGTTTATTTGTTTGTCCACTTGTTTTAAGTTTACTTATTTAATTGTATCTCCTACTGTATGTCTTTTTACTTCCAAATACAATATATATAATTTTCTAACCTGTATTTTATCTTCATGCATTAATTTCTTCTTTTTTTCCCAGCCAGTGAAAATGTAGTCGTCAATCAATTGTTCCAGTCCAAGCTGACACAAACTGGATCACTTGTTCCTCCATATCATTCCCTTAAAATCAAAGGGTGTAAAGCAGCTTTGCTGAGTAAAAAACCATCAGTAGCCTGTGCAAGTGGGGAAGCAAAGAAATATATTGAGCTCAGCAAGGTAAGAATTTAGGATTCTTTCTGCTCTTTGCTCCTTGAAGATTTTTTTCAGTTATTTGTCATTTCTGAAAGCTCCTTCTTCTTTGCTTCATTCTCTGTAGTCATTAAACTATTAAAACAACCTAGTAGTTAATATCAACACTAAAGGAACAGTGAGAACTAACAGGTTATAATTTACTAACACTAATAATGCTGGTTCAAGACCCTCTTTCTTGGACTCTCTGAGCAGGAGGTTGGGCCAAATGATAAGGTGCCTTCAAGCCTGAATCATTCCACGATTTTGTGGTTTCAGGGCTTAGCAGTGGATGCAATATTACTGATTTTTGGCTATAAAGGAACACTTCTTTGTTTTGTCTCCTTGGCTGACTTTATAGAATCATAGAATCATTAAGGTTGGAAAAGACCTCTAAGATCATCAAGTCCAACCATTAACCCAACACCACCATGCCCATTAAACCATGCCCCTGAATAGTTAAGTAAATTAAGACATAGGAAGCGCAAACATAAAACCTCAATGTCTTTATTGTGTTAACCTGAGAAGATTTCTGGTTTGCAAAAGATAGTTTGTGTGGTTTTGTATGAAGATCAACCCTGTACATTTTGGAAAACATTGTTATTTTAAATGGTCATTTGCATGTAAATTTTCTCAGTCAATTTGAAATCAAATCAAACTCTCCCCATTTCTGAACTTGTCTCTTTTTCTGCTAGCTAAGTCAGCCAAAAAAGTTTTTAAAAAAAAAACAAAAAGGGGGGGGG
>NW_009235111.1:99030-132172 GCF_000690835.1 Fulmarus glacialis
GGGGGGGAAACTTGGGAGGCTATCAGAAAATTAATTGTTCATGTCACATGGAACATCTTTCTTTTGACGAGAAATAACATGATTTGCTGAGTCCGTTCTTGACAGAGCTTTGGAATTCCTCCTTCTTCTAGAAAAGAAGCAAGCAGTTCTCACAATACGTCAGCTGCCTCACCAGGCTTCTTGAATCTTATGACTCTATTTTTGACTTACAGCTGCATAAAATTGATTCTGTTGTGGGATTAAGGAGCCTGCTCTCATGTGTCATTGTGGAAGGCTTTATGCAAGTACATCCATAGAATAGCAATGGGAGTTTCCTTATAGCCCCCCTGCTGATAGTAGCATAATTCCTGTCTACTGTTCTTGTCAGTAATCTCAGTGGAAAAACTTAAGTTGAAGTAAATGGTGTTGGTTTAAGGCTATATTTAGCAAACAGCTGAGGCATCACAAGGTGCCTTTAGGTGCCTTTCCACTATAGTAACAGCTTCCTAGAGGAAGCTTCCTAAGGCTGTGAAAAAGATCCTAGTCCCATACATGGAAGGAAGTATGAAAAGCACGTCTAAGTTAGAAGCCTAATCAAGCCAGGGGAAAACACCACACAGCTGGGATCTCTGAAACTATGAGGTTTTTGACCAGTCCAGAATAGCTTTTAAACTGGAGTTACTCTCTTCAGAGATAGAAGACATATTCAAATTCCTCTGGGAAGCGTGATAAATTAAGTCAGAAATTCCAGATTCAGTGAGAATGCTCTAAACTTTTAGGTATTAGATGGAAGGTGGGAAGAACTTCATCCTTCATCTGCCCACAGAGACAAGGATGGCTTGGCTTCTCAAAGGTAGGCTTTGAGAAGAGCTGCACAGGTGAGACAGAACACCACTTAGTTTGTAGATACTAAGTTGGCCTAATTTAAGCAAGGTACTGTGCTGCTCTGCAGAATTTTAGGTATCTAAGTTGTTTCGGTGGCAAAAAAGAGACACGTGTTATTTTGGAATAGGCACCTGATGCAGGAGCTGGAAGTAGGTAAGTGCTTAAATTCTTTTGTGGATCAAGCCCACATCTATAACTGTGCTGTCCCAAATAATTTCTTCCCTTTTCCAGTATATCCTTGAAAATCCACCATGATGGGCTTGAATAATGTTGGTTTTGTTGGGGTTTTTGTTGTTATTGTAATTGGAAATGCAATGTAAGGGGCATCTTCTTATGAGCTTAGAATTAAAATGACTATATGTTGGAAAATCATAACCGGTGCATTTTTATTGGGAGTTTATCCTGAGGGTAAAGGCAGTAAAGAGAAAAAAAAAAATAAAGCAGGGGGAGAGAGGAGAAAGAGGGACATTAAGGCAAGAATTATCAACCAGAAATTGGCATTCCTTTTATATTTGAAATTTGAGCTGTAACATAAATCATACTGTAGGCAGTGAGAAACACAAAATGGAAGGCATTCATGTTGCTGGGTATGGGTAGTCCCCTAGACTCCACCATATCCAGGGAGGAGAAGTAGACACTTTCAGAGGTCAGTTAGGAGTTTGTTGCAATTCCCCTCCCCTTTCAGCTTGTCATCTGCAGTCCTAGTTACTTGCTAGGTTATATAATTATAGATTTCTCTGTGTATGGCCGTGTATCTGCCTGTTTACCTTTCCATAAATGACTCTTCCCTTATTTTGAGCATGCTGTCAGAGGTAAGGATGGTCTACCTCTTTCAACTCACCACTCCACTTGTAGTAGGGTCCAAGAGAACAGTGTATCCATCCTAAGATAGACATGAACAGATCTAATAGCTGGCCAAAATTTTTGAGCACATAAGGAGTCACAGGAATTTGGGGATGCCAGCTCAAGTCTCTGTGACTTATGAAGACTGTGTCCCGTTTTCAAATAAAATAGATCATATCTTCATTGTTACTCTCACAACTCTCTTTTGCTCACATCAGCTCTTGCTCCCTTGTTTTTCTGTAATCTTTTCCTAATGCATACTTTGGCCCGGTTGCCTTCCCCTCGCTTCCTTTGGAAGAATCAGTGGGTTTCAGAGTTCATACAGCAAAAGTCTAGTCACATGAATGCACATCACTAACAGAAGGCTTTTCTTTCCATTGACTTTATGTTGTTTCTGTTTATGAACACTTTGCTTCATTGTCTGTTAGTTGAAGAACTCATCTGTTGCAAAGCTTTTGGTATGTCTTCTGGTTAAAATATTTTAAAATATTCTGCTGGTAAAGAGAGATTTTTTAGGAGGAGGTTTTAGCTTCTTAACACAGATTACAGAGTTACATATATGTATTTTTTTCTGTAGATTAGAGGTACAAGATTTTCCAGTGTAAAGCTGTATATTAGGGGGTAATAGAGAAGTACAGCTTCAGTGATGCAGTCTTTTTCCTTAGCCCATAGCTGAAGACGTCCAAGTTTGGAGAGTTTGAATTGAATTTGTTTTTTGTCTTTGCCTTGTTTCCTTTCTTTTCTCTCCCTCATTCTGAACCAAACACTTCTTTGCTATGGGAAGAAGTATGCAACACAGGACAGCAGGCAGGAACTTTAGAATCCAAAGCATTGTTCCTGGCTCTTCCTCTAACTCACGAAATGGTCTTGAACTAGTGACTTAATCTGTTGGGAGGAAGGGGTGAGTGCATTATCTGTCAAGTGGAGAAAACTCTATTTTAGTTATATTCCTCAATTATTTTGTAAACTTTAATTGAGAAGTGTCATTGGCATGCTAGTGGTTCTTTTTCTGAGAAGACCTGGAGCAAGCAGATCTCTTACTTTTCTGTTTTGAAGTTGGGATGAATATGCCTTTAAAATCTTATTGCATCCTAGTAAGTGAGATTTGAAATAAAAAAGAGTTCCAAAGCTTAGCATAGTGAGTAGAGAATTGCTTGCACTGCAATATTTTGAATGGAGTTTGGCTTGAGTGGGCCAAGCTGAGGAAATGTACACTTTTTTGATGCAACTGGAAGAAGACAGGAGTAGGCCAGAACTTGGTGACTTCATAGAAAGGGAGTTTTCTGGGGTAACTGGACTGGAGAAAGGCAATGAAAAAAAGTCAGAGATGAAAAGGCTGTCATTGATACAGAGGTTTGAATCCAAGAGCTTGGCCAAATCCTGGAATGCAATAATTTTGCCAGCCTTCTTGTAGAAAGGTTAACAAAAAAACCTAATTTCTGGGACCACTTTTCAGATGATTATTGCTATTTTAGTCTCAAAGATAGGAAGTAGAACAGCAAAAAAAAAATTTGTTCTCCACTCCCAACTCTGATGTGTAGGATAAAATTTGTTCTAATGAGATATGAAGTTATTGATAATTTTTGTCTATAATGGGTGAAAATGGGTTAAAAATGAAAAGAAAAAAAGGTTAACTGCATTCACTTGTGCAGGAAGAAAAGAGAAGGGTTTTTTTTAATATTAATATAATTGTTTTGCCTTCAAGATTTTTTTAATGATCTGTGCTTACATTTACTCACTTAAGCACTGGCCAAAGACAGAAGAGACTTTTCAGAGAGTTCCAGAATTATGCTACTTATAGGCAGACTGTATGGGATACTAACTGTGCAAGTTCTGATTCTGCAATACAGTTCCAGATCATACTGCTTTGCCCAATTATTTGGAAAAGGTATTTTATCTTTCCAATGATAGACAGCTGCTTTTGAAATCAAAACTTCTTTTGCTAGTCATGGCTCTGCAGATACTTGAGGATATTTATCCACTTTCCCAATTCTTTCTTAAACTCAAATCATTGTCTATGACATACTATTTATGTAAATGTTTGCCTTTGTTAGTAAATTCTGTAACAATGAAAATGAAGGTTTACTGCCCATCTTGAGATAAAGGTATCGTGTGTGTGCTTTTCTCCCCCACAGCTGTTGAAAAAGAAAGGAACATCCTCATTTCTTCAGAGACTGGAACGAGGGGGCCCAACCACTGTGGCAATACAGCTCAGGGTTAGTGAACATCTTCTGGACAGAAATTTACAAAAAAAACCTAGAAACATTTTAAAGGCAGGATTAGTCTCTACAGATTGCAATGGAAGAAAGAAAAATCATATGCTTTAGCAAGCCACTTGCATGGCCAGGTCAAGCCTTTTGAGAAAATGATGTTAAAAACTTAGGAAGAGCATACTTGTTGAGCAATTGCTTTTGCTGCACAATAATGATTGATAACTGATTTTTTTCCCACAGAAATCACTCACAGATATTATTGGGAAGCTGCAGAACTGCACGCCACATTCTGTTCATTGTATAAAGCCTAATAACGCCAAGTTGCCAGATACTTTTGACAATTTTTATGTGTCTGCTCAACTGCAGTACATTGGTGTCCTAGACATGGTCAAAATCATACGACACGGATATCCAATACGCCTCTCTTTCACAGACTTCTTGTCAAGGTAATTTTAAGTTTCACAAAAACTTTTTCTTACCTACAGTACAAAGCCTTCTGTCATGTTCTGGTAGTGCTTGCAGAGTTGTTTTGCTGATGAGCCTTTCAGACTTTCTTCAGAGAAAAATCATGTCTGCCAGCAAGGGGTGTAGGCTTGTTATTTTTTAATTGAAGGAATCATGAACTTTGTGGAAATATATTTATAAAGATCATCAGCAAAATGTATTCAATTTTAAAAATATAACTTCATAAAATAGTTATGTTTTTTATAATTTATGCTATTCATATGATTTGTAAAATACAAAATATTGCATGTTGTCTCCAGGTAATTAAAAAGCAGAAGGAGAAATAGTCTAATTTTTCAGGTTTATCAGTGTAGGTGTCATGGGTTCAGTATTTGTATTTCACATGCCAGGATTTGTTTCTGCATAGTGATGAGTTATTAATGCTCATACCACAACTCCATTTTTATTATTGTTGTTAGAAATGAGTGAAATTTTGAATTAATGTGAAAACACAAAAAGATACATGTCACTGCTTCTGGCTGAAGGCCAACTCTTTTCCTCCCTCCCCAATTCAGTTTTGGGTTTTGGCTCACTTACATTCTCAAATGCTTCAGCAAAGAGCACCTCTTGTCCAAGAGATGTTCGGTTAGCAGCCTCATGCACTCAACACATGTTATGCTCTCTGCATGTTCTACTCCTTGACCGATACATCAAGCAGTCATGATCTGACCTATGTATTATTTTACTTCTGAAAAATAGCATGGGAATATCAGCTGCTTACACACATAAAAACTTTCAGTTGCCTTCTTGGAAAAAGTTGTGGATGTTAAATTACTGCTTGGACAGGATCATATTCTCTCTGGCAATTCTGTAAATATTCAAAAAGTGCAGGAGTATAGGAGTTCATAATCCCATGTGTTTCAAAAGTAAGCCATCTCTGTCCTACCACAATATTCATCCTGCAGCGTGAATCCAGAAGCACAGGCTTGTTGAGGAGAAGATGCAGGTAATGGGACATTTGGAAAAGCAGGCTGCTTTCATATTCAGAAGTGGTAGGGGCAATCTCTGTATAGCCGTTTCTATATTACTGAATTGAATACTTCAAGGGACTATTACATGGGCATAAAGCCACAGTCTTTTCTACTGTTAAATCCTTACAATGGTTCCTGGCAGGGATTTGGTCCTTGCCACCTAGCTTTTCTCACTGCAATTCCCAGATAGAAGTTGGGGATTAGCACAGGCCTGGGACCATTCCTAGTGGGCAGTGTGGAGGTAACTAACTGCTCTCTTTTGGCGGATAAAAGAGAGTAACCATATGTACAAAGGTCATTTTATTCAGTTGGCTTCAGTGCCAGAGAATGGTCCCATGTGTGTTCACTCTAACAGTATAGGCATGAGTCTGGCATGTTGTCTTTTTTGGAGAAATTTTATTTAAAAATATCACTAAAAGAATGTTTGAAGATTCAAATATAATTTCAATCTTTTTCCTCCACTCCTTCAAGTACGTCTCAAAGACAATTTTTTACCTAAAAGTCTAGAGGACATCTAGTGTCTCACAATAAATATTTATTTGCAGTTACGGTAGTAAAACAAGAATAGCAACAAACCCCAACAATATGGTGCCAACAACATTTATGCTATTATTTTAAAGTGTTCTAGTTTTGTTACTGTCCATCTTTATCCCTTTTCCTCCACAATAAATTATCTTTATAGGCTCTTTGCAGCTAAGCCCTTGTCTTTTTACCTATTTGCACCAGGTCCTAATAATTGTATTATTATATATAAAATGAATTAAACAGTGGTGGGGCTAGCATGGTGTCACTGAAAATGAAGTGCGTTTTATAATATTCCCTGTGAATATCTGTTGAACCTACTCAGAAGTTAGTAATAATCACTCTGCATACATCTCTTGACACTTTGTGTACAAATAGGAACACAGAGCTCTTCTTGCAGAGCTCTTCTTGGTACTGCAAGAAACCATCAGCATTGTAAGGCGTTTTACGGTAGCCATTCCTGTCATACAGGCCAAAGCTTATCTCACTTTGAACAGCAGAACATGCGAATTCTTCACTTGACTCACCATGACCAGTTAACCTTTGTATTCACATTCAGTGTATTTGGATAATTCTTTTCGTTTCAAAGAGTGCAAGCGTGTGGCTATTTGTTCTGTTATTGGCTGAAAAGTACAAAATTTTTAAGCAGAAATGATAGTATTAGATTGCAGTTCAAAAGTACTGTCAATTCTTAATGCTGTATTTTTTTAGCCAATAGACTACAGGTAAGAGAGAGTAAAGAATTACTGAATTCAGAGATTATGAGCTACCTTTTCAAAAAGTCTTCTAAAAAAACCTGTAACTTGTACTACATCTCTATATTTCCTCAGTGACTGGATGGGATGGTTTTGGAAACTGGATAATTAGTTTTGGTGATGTTCTTGTAAACTGGACTTGCTTTGTTGGCTGTTCAGCCTAACTCTGGTCTTGTCCTGCTATTTGTTGATTGCAATGAGAAATGATTTTGTCAGATTTCCATATATGCTTATAGACCTGAAGTTGATAGACTTTCTCATCTTTCAATTTTTTATTTCCTTTGGTGTCAAACTGGTATTTCTACTGTTCTAATACTTGGGAAAATAGTATCTTCTCTATTTCTGCAATTATTTTTCCTTCATCATGGCTTGTCTACTGCTTTTGCATGGTTCAGAATGGTCTGTGATTTCTAGCCCCTAGGTGGGCAGCAATGGTTCCACTGGTATGCTTTCAGGCAGACTTTGAGCACAGGCACTGAGCTACTGAGTGCCATGGCTCTCCAAGAGTTGCTTCTTGCAAAACAGTCAGGATGCTGCAGAAGAGTCTAAACCTCTCTCTCTGAGGTACTGGTTATTATTCTTCCAGTTGCAAAAGAGAGAAAAAATGACATCAACTTAAATTTTACTTAGGGTCCCTCAATCCCAAACCAATACAAATACCATACCATACCAAACAGGTAAAATGTCAGTTATGACAAGTAGTGATCACAACAGGCCACAATGATACTGGTGTGTATGTGAACAGACTCCATTCTGAGCTATCCTTGAACCAAAAAGAAGAGAAAAAAAAAACAAACAGAAAAACTATTGCTCTAGATAGAGGTGGGTAGTTAGAGGCTTAGTTAAAACCTCATAATTAAGGAAGGATCATGAGCAGGAGTAGGATCTGAAAGACAATGAAGGCTTGCTGATTACCTTCAAGTACGGAAATATATACCAACTGATAAGGCCTCCACTTTCTGTGGTATTTTCACATCTGGAAGGAGCCATCATACTCAGAACCCAAGGATAAAATAAAATACAGCTCTATTGCAGTGAGTGAGGATGATGTTGGTTTTTTTTTTTTTTTAGTAGGGAATAAGTGTATTTCTTTAATACTATACTGATTAAGGGAAGGGGGGAGGGCAGAAAAATCAGGAAACAAAACACAGGGAAAGATGAAGGAATTTTCTTTATTCACTGTAGGAAGCTGTAAATGAGTGAATGCTCTTACCAAGTGCTCTTACTGGGCTGACAAAACTTAGCCTCCCCATGGCTTGCCGCAAGGGGCAAAGGAATTACTCCCCATTACTCTGGGGAGAAAGACCTTGACAGCTAACAACAGAAAAACACAGAGGGAGAAGAAAAATCAGACGGTTTCCGTCTCTTAACTCAATGGTGGATGCACCTGAGAATAATGAAATTTGCCTACACCTTAATTTTTTCTTGAATGTTTTGTAAGAAATGGAAATATAAGTAATTTTTGCTTTATTCTGTCATGCTCTGCTGTGTCCTTGTTTGTAAATACTAAATACTAGTAAGGACTTTTGATTTTCACACAGGTTTTCTCTCTTGAAGCGGAGGGTTTCCTCCCCATTTGAGTCATGCTAAACTAGCAATTTGACGGTGTGGCTCCAAATAGGCCTACAAATGTAAAACACAAGACGTCCTACTATCCTGATATAGTTGATAAGTGTGACCCTATCAACTATCAATCCAAGAATGACAAGACTCAGAGGTAGCAAAACATATCCCCAGATGGTGCCGGTGAGAGGTTTACCCATAACTGTAAGGTTTTCACCTTCAGTTTGTGTCTTGGAGTCCTTCTGATGGGCTGAGTTTCAGTGAATGCAGCTGTGTGGTTCACAGCTTGGCTTAGCTCAGCTGCAAAGTGTTTTATAGCAGTGGTGCAAGGAAATCTCATTTTTCTAGAGCTGAATGTACTATACAGCTCTCCCGGGCTTACCTGGCTTGAGAAGTAAAGGATATTAATGGTAGGTCTGAAAGCGTTGTGCAAAATCAAAGAGAAATCGTGGCCCAGATCCCAACTTGAATTCCCAAAAGATAGTGAATTGCTATCCTCCTCCACCCTCCCTGCAATTTTCATGCATTTACTTTTAGGGTCTTCCTTATCATCTAGGTAATGTGGTCAGAGTTAAAAAAAAATTAATTAATGAAAAAATTAAAAACCTTTTTTTTTGCTGGCTAATAAAAAGACAGAATGTTTGAATTAGGGATCTTTGTGGTGGAGGGATAGAATATTGGAAAACCTGGAGATTCTATCAGTAATACAGACAGTACCATTGCTTTCTTAATTGGATGAATTTGAATAAATTTCTATCAATATCTAATTGGGGATTAATATCACTGGTCTCTAGCATATATTTATGAGTCACATTTGAACTCTTACGATGGCTAAAGAAAGATAGCAGCTAAGGAAAGGTCATATTTTGCAAGAGCACTTCTTCCTGGGCTGTCCTTTTTGGATTTACTGGTTCTGCTTCTGTATTATCAAAGTAAAAGTTGACAGCTGCTAGGTGAACCCCTCAATCACCAAAGTTCGTTGATCAGAGTAGAAATCTTGTGGAAATTCTGGTTCTTAAGTGGAAGCTGTGACAGTTACTGTCAATGAATATATAATAAAAATGGGAATTAATAAGGTCAGATGCTATTAAATGCTGTAAAAACAGGCAGCACCAATATAATTACGAAATGATATATGTGATTTCAGTGGATTTACCAACTCCAGCTGCAGCATTTCTGCTGAATTTGCCTGCAGTGTTGGCTCAATTTCTAAAGCTCTTTGAGTAGAGAGATAAATCAGTTTTTACCTTATCTTTAAAATAGAAAGCCTTGAGTAACATGCATTTTAGACTCCTGGAAAAGTTTACCCATATAGTTTGCATTAATATCTTCACGATCGTTCTCAGTGGGCTACATTTTGAAATTCTAGCTTTGCTTTTAAGTCAAGGCAGTGGCACAAACAATATTGTGAAAAGTTCAAAGTTTCCAATTTGCAGCCCAAATTGTACGCATAGGTAAAGTATCCTCAAATATCCTTTTCTTGGAAGAAAGAAAACAGTAAAATAACCATGGAATTAGGGACTGTCTGCAGATGGCTGTTTCTTTCCAGCATTTAGCATTTTGGTATCTTATTTAAAATGAGGGTAATTCCACCCAAGATACAAAAAAAGCTCTTCAGTAGGAACATAGTAATTTGTTATGCTTTTGGTATTCGGTGCAATGGCAGAAAAGTAAGTATCAGTGTGTGCTCTATTACCAGTGTAGAACAATAGGGCTCAGAAACTTTCTGAGGCACAGACAGAGCCTGGTTGTACAAGCTTAATATCTAGAACCTAATCTCTTTGTATCAATTAATAAAATGGATCCTGGCTGACTTTCATGCCATTCACCTCACTTGGTGCTCAAGGAAGACATGTAAAAGCCATTTGGAATATAAATTTTTAAAAATAATGATAGTGATCAAGGCCCCATCTAGAGTAATGAGGTGAGCTTATATTTCTTGCTCAGTGAAGTACAAGAATACAGCTGTTCAGGCATGTTCAGGTAAAAATGAGGCAGTAATGCTCTATTTCACTCATTCTGAACAATTTTATTTTGGTACCATCCTCCTCTGCAAACACTCCTCTACCGTTAGTGTTTTGTAAATTGGATTAGAAATTAAAATTTATTTCTCCTCTCTCTTTCTTCTTTAATGTGGTTCAACCATACCCAATGCTTTGCTCTACCTGCATCTTAGTTTCCTTGGTCAAGGAAGAATTTATGAACTTAGAGATTGAGGTTCACATGTCACACATATTTCTTGTGTCTGGGACACTACTTAGCAATGGAGACTTCAAGGTCCGGTTGCACAGGTCCTGAAATAAGACATCTGTGTTAGCCTTCCCTGCCATTTGTGGCAAACCTTCAGGGCTGTTGGACCTCAGGATAACCTCTGTGGATTATGTGAACTGATAAGCAAATTGAGCCTTTCACTTAGCTGATGAGAATTGCAGGATTTCTATGAGAAAAAACACATTGTTCAGAAAGCCCAAATAATTGCTAGTGTCCTATTCCTTGTCTTTATTTCTGCACTTTTTGAGTGTTTCTTGGGATTTCATTACTGTCTCTCAGGTTTCTAGACTGTCTTTTCTGGGTTTAACTCTTCCAACTCAGTCTTGTGTTTCCATCATGGAGCTCCCATCCTGCCTTCTGTTGCTGCTCAAGGAACAGCAGAGAAAATTTCATACTGTGAAGGAGAACATGGAGGCTGTATGTAGACATCTCTTAACAGTGCTGCAAGAAAAGATAAGTCACTAGAATGTTATGATTTACCATTTCCAATTCTCTTTAAAAATGGCTTAAATTCTATCAATCTAGTCTTTAGTTGTACCTATGCATATGCAGACACGCAGCTTAGATTATAAGTAGTTGTTTGTGTTAACTGCTAAGACAATGTCATGTGCAGGTTTGGAGGTACAGTATTAGACCACCTTCTTTTCCTTCTTCCTCTTCCTCTTCCCCTTCCCCTTCCCCTTCTTCCCCTCTTCTTCTCCTTCTTCTCCCTCTTTTTCATTGGCTAACTTTATTGTCCTCTATGGGCAGAATATGTTAAAATATCTAAATTACAACATGTAAGCTGTATAGAGTCAATTAAAAATAAAGAATCTCTAAGATTTTAATGTTTTGAAAATAGAATGTTAAAAAGAGTTAACATTCTGATGATTTTTTTGTTTTAAAGTAACTTATAAGATGGCAAAATATCCATTTTAATAGGTAATATTAGGAAAGAAGATATGGAACACAATGATAATGGATTCTTATGATAATCATAGCAGTGAGGGTGAAAAAAGTATGTTTGAAGCCTACTTTAATTACAGGTTTTCCTCTGATTTCAGTATGAAGTTCTTCTTAGATGAAATTCTTCTTAGAAGTTACACTTAACTGCAGATCCTGAAATCTGCAGTTCTACTCAGGGCAGCGGTCGTTGATACTGAAATGCTCTAATAGTGGACTTTAGGTCAAAAATGGCTTCAGAGCACCTAATTGTTACTAACTCATCCAGACAATTAACTTTGCTTGGAGGTCATTCTGAAGAAATACCTTTTTTCTCAGGCAGGAAAGTTTATGTTCATGCTAATATCATTGCTTTGTCAAATACTGTCTGTTCTTCTGCAACTGGCATAAAGCCATTATTAACTATTGTAAGCTTTTGATCAAATTTGTACTATTAGCTGATGCTGTATTGCACAGATGTGTTGTTTATGTTTGCGGATCTTGTGTGCGACTCATCATGGCATATCTGAACTCCCTTTGTCCAGAAGCTTTTTGGTGTTCATTTTTTTTTTATCTCTGTCTTTCCTCTTTCTTTTTTACCCCTTCAGGGCAGAGAAGTTATAATATTTTATAATATATCATTTGTGAATTAAAAAAGTGCAGCAGAACATTTCAGAGTCTCATGAGCAAGTTAGGCAGGGCATTGGTGAGAATGATGTACCAAGTAGATTGCAAAGTGATAGGTCATCACGCTGGCCCTTTTAACTTTATTGTCTGCTATACAATAATATCATCAATCTTCTCATAGAGCAGTGCATTGATATGTGCCATGATGCTTTAAATCCTTGCAAGGACAGCAAGACATAATCTGACTGGTGTTAAAAAGCAATATTCCATTAAAGTAGATGTAATGATATCAATTTACACCAAATGGCAATCTCACCATTGTGTAGTTTGTTGCTTCAGACCTAGAGCTGGAAGTGATATTTCTGATTGAGGGTAATCATTTTTGTTTGTCTTTCTTTTAGAATGCAAGAAAAGGTGAGTAAATGAAGTATTTTGAAGTCATCAGTTTTGAGGGCACCTTAAACCCAAATTTATGATGACTAATTAATGACTAATTTCCTGTGAAGAATCAAGGTCATCCACAAAGTTTAAACCCGTGATTTTTAAAATGACTATGTCTTTGGCAATTTTGGTAATCATCACATTCTATAAAGAAGTGTTGTGTGTAACCCCAGTGGGCAGCTCAGCCCCACACAACCACTCACTCACTCCTCCCCAGCGGGGTGCGGGAGAGAATCGGACGGGCAAAAAACTCATGGGTTGAGATAAAGACGGTTTAATAGGGAAAACAAAAGCTGCACGTGCAAGCAAAGAAAAATAAGGGATTCATTCCCTACTTCCCATCATCAGGCAGGTGTTTAGCCATTTCCAGGAAAGCAGGGCTCCATCATGTGTAATGGTTACTTGGGAAGACAAACGCCATCACTCCAAATGTCCCCACTTCCTTTGTCTTCCCCCAGCTTTTTTTTTTTTTTTACCTTTGCCAACCTTTCTGACAGTGGGGCCCAGTTTGGAATAATTTACAGCAGGCTCAGAGTTATTCTAAATTACTAATCCTTTGCAAAAACTTGCTGATGTAGGGGATTATTATGCTTTAAGGGATGACCAGAACTCAGAGTGCACTGTCAGAGTGCACTGACATTCTCCCTGGCAAGCCACATATATTAGAATCGGTGTACATCACCTGGGGAGTTGCCTAGATGTAAGCAGGTATTTGGGACTGTCTTAGAGGCTATAGGCCATTTGACATGTATTTGTACAATGTGATAGTATAGTGATGGTATCTGGCCTATTCATATATGAACGAACTAAATAGCTCTGTATGTTACAAATAGACTAAATGTAGATAGAATATTCTGTTTTACCTCCATTAGGTATTTCTTTGTAGCTGTTTGGCTTATTTTCTCCATTTTTCCCCTTAGGTCCTCTTTAATACGCAAAAGACAAGAAATATACTAGATAACTTTAGATGCCTATGGTGGCTCAACTAATTAGCCTGGACTTAATTTATAGTGTATAAAGAAAAATGATCATTTTTAGGATGATTCAACTGACTTATTTTACATTTATCCATTTTTGCAGGTATTTCACAGCCTCAGTCTAGCTCCCATCTATGGCAAGGAACAGAATCAGTGGTTTGTAACAGGCTCCAACAAAAAACAGAGAACAATTTTTTAGAGTTGAAACAGAAGCAGCTTTTGAAGTTATACCATGGTATCATCAGTTCCCTAGCCCACAGAATAAGTAGTATTGTACATGCAAAATATCAGTCCTTGTGTTACATGTCACAGAGTTGGACTGTGAGAATGATAAAGTTGCTGGTGTTTCTGGGGCTTACCGACAGTGCACAAATGAGTATGAGAGAAAATAAAGTTTCTTTTTTGACTGGAGTTTTCAGTGGTAGATCAGATATCTAGCTTCATTCTATATTTAGAAGGCAAAAATAAATATCAGCATTGTTTGCTGGGCATCTTCTGAGTTTCATAATGCAACCCTGATTTGCTAAAGCAATTATAAATGGGTGTAAACTCTTGTGTCATTCCACTGAAGTCAGTTGAATTATTCATCTGTCACATAGATTTCTGCAGGATCGACGCGAAAAGGGGTCCCTTGAGCGGGAGGATGTCATTAGGTAGTAAAATAGACAGAAACAAGGAAATAAAGGTGCCATGGTCAGTTTTAAGTCTAGCAGTTCCTAACTTCCAAATGTTTGGTGTGCAATCTGAATAATCTTCCAGCATTGTTTATATTACATTTAGTATAGAATGTATAAAACTTACTTAGTGGAGCTTCTTACAGGGAGTTTATTGTTTTGTGCAATAGCGAATGTCCTGGCTTTTAGCCTGTTTTAAAGAGAATCTCAAGGTATTGTTCTCCCTCGACTACTATGGGTATGCGAGGTATTTTTCTGCCCTTTTTTCTTCTGCCCTTTTTTTTTCCTAGCTAGGTTAGTTTTCTTAGACAATGATAAGTCTATTGGGCACACACAAACATCATTCTGGCTGAACTGTTTCAGCAGTTCCAGTGGTTTTCTTTATTTTAACTTAAGGAGGGATCTGTGAAATTTTAAAATGTTTATTTATTTCCAGAGTTAAGTGCCACCCTTGGTACCTCTGGACTGACATTCAGTTTCCACTACCATTTGACATTTCTTATCCCTCAGGGTTAACTAAACATTTATTAAATCACTAAATAACCCTGTTACTCTATGATATCCTTACAATATCTATGCGTATTTCATATCTGTGAATTCAAAAGCCTGTGCTGTTTCTAAACATGGAGAAATGTTCCCACAGAGTACTAAAATACCTACTGGATTCCATCTAAAAGCCTGGATTATAAAAATAGATAAAATTATATTTGTGTGCAAATAAGAATATTGAAAGTTCTTGACCCATATCTCACAAGCTGACTGAGTTCTGTGTGCCTATAACAAGCAGCTAATAACATTAAATGATTTCAGAACCTTGATGTTTCAATGAAAGTAATTATTGAGTACTTCATAATTTGCTGACATCACATAATGACAAAGATAATGGACATAGATTTATATATGGTAGTAAGAAGTTCAGTTAAATGCCTACCATAGAAATAAACCTGTTAAAAGAAAATATTATCAACCACTAATATCTTCACTAATCCTTATACATTGAAACCCTTTTAAGGAAATGCCTGTTAAAATAGTAGACCTCTTAAATTAATACAAACAGCCTATCTTTAAAATAAACATTTTAAAGAAGGAAGTATGCAACACATTAGTTTATGCTAATGGCACTGTGCAGGAACTTTGAATTATCTAATTAAGGTGCAAACTGTCACATAGATTAATTTTACTGTATAGTTTTAAAATAATTCTTTTGTATTCATTGATTAATTAAATATAACTATGTGCTTTCAGTGCCTAGAAAAATATAATTAGTTGCTCTTGACTGCTTTTTTTTCTGTTCATAGGACTTGTATAAATGCAGTCCAGCTGCCCCATACTCAAAAGCGACTGTGACCCTCCTGCTGCTTTCTTTCTGTGGTTCTGCAGCTGTTAAATTCTTTCCACTCAACTCAGATATTCATGACACCCTTTTTCTCCTTATCCACATCTTGATATTCTTTACAGCCATTTAATCTTCATCAGAAGAACCTGGAATGAGACTTCCTAAAGCTAGATTTCCTAGTCAGACTGAATAATAGTAGGCAGTTCATACTGGTGACATCTGAGAGCAAACACAAACTCTTACGCAAGCATGCATGTAAAATCCTTTTATGTATCTTAATCACTGGATCTTATTTTGCTTTTTTTCTTAGACCAACATGGCATTAATTTAACATCATCAGTTTTAGCAGAATTACTCCTCCTGTACTCCACAGTAAATGAGAGCAGAATCTGGTCAAGTATTGATACAGTACGCCAAGGGAACAGCCTTAGCCTATCTTGAAAAATGTTGGTTGTGTACAGTTTGTCTAACCATTATGTAATTCAGAGCCAGGAGAATCCCTGTTACGCAGACTGATACAACTCACCAGGTTCCGAGGCCACAAGGGAAGATCCCGCAGAAGGGAGTAGAGAGAGAGATGATCTTCCAGAGAAGCTATTTTGCCTGTTTAAGAAGGTCCTAAAAACCTTCCCCATAATCCCAATACACCTTGTCTGAGCTACTAGTGAGCATTGTGGGAAGGATTTTGTGTATTTCCATTCCTCTTTGGCTGAGTCAAGGTTGCATAGAAGAGAAAAAACAAAAGCAAGGAAGAAATGAAGTATCATCTAGGTGGAACATCAAATTCAATCCTATTTCCCTTTAATATCAAATTTTCCATTTTACTCTGGTTTTTCTTTCTGCTTCTGCAGTATATGTCTATCTCGGTATATTTCCAAATGAGCTGGGAAGTGCTTTCTTGGCAAACAATGAGCCAATGAAGTAGCAACCTCTCCAGGAGACCCAGTGGGAAAGTGCATAAGCCCCCTTTGGTGTTTCAACTCAGTATCACATCACATTTCTGAAAAGGCTTTGTGTATTTTTCAGAAAAAGTCGTAAGTCACTTTGCTTTACACCTGTTTACAGTTATTTCGGGCATCTGATTCCAGCCTTCCAAACACTGGGACAGGAGCTGGGCCTAAGCATGTCCTTCTCTGAATATCATTTCAAAGCCTTCTCATAATTTCACCCCCTTGTAATATTATGCCCACCCCTCTGCCTGCAGATCTGTAGACCAGCACTCATGACCTTGTCCTGTGCCCCTTGAAGGATGACTTTCTATCTTGACCTACTCAAAGTTGGCCTGCTGGTGAGGCCCAGCAGGAAGCTTCCTGGAGGCCAAGTGCACAATACTATGATAATCACCAAAACTCTTCCCTTGTAGTGTGATTTTAAAGAAAGGGAGGCATAAGACATCTTCTAATTCCTTATAGCCTGAGTAGTGAGATGTGGCTTAGACTCACCGGGCACGTTTTTTCTCTGTGGTAGGAAAGGGCAAAAATTTACCATTCTGTTCAGTCACCTTTTGACTTGTACTCCCAGGCATTCCTTTATTGTGGTCTCTGTTAAAAAAAAAAGAGGGTATCTTTTGATTTTCTGTTATTTCAGACCTTTTAGTTTTGCAGGAGGACTTTTAATTTTGACGCCCTATTTTCACATGGCTATGTCTGTGGAGAAGGGAAACTAGCTTCGTTACACACCAGTACTATATCACCTCTGTGTTATGCAGAATCAAATTAACAGGTTGATACAGAAAGTTAAATTTGTTCTGCAGTCCGTATATTCTGCGTACAGTGAAGCATGTTACTGCTCTGTGCGCCTGTTTGTGGAGTGCCCAAGCATGAAGAGGAAGTTAGCTATGGAGAAGGTCTATCTATCTAGAGGTAAAAGTAAACATTTGCAGAGTTAGAGGCAAGTGTTCGTGTAATAGGGCTGCTTGTCTGTTTGATGCTAGCATATTTCTGAGTTAAATGTGTCACTTTTGCCAATTGCTTAAATAAATATATTTTTACATTGCTTTATCAAGATGGAATGGGAATGTCAGCTTTAAGTAAGATAATGCAAAATTATTGTAATGCAAATCTTTAGCAGATGTTGTGAATTCATTTTTTATTTGCATAGCTGAATCCACTAATCCCAAGAGCTGAACTATAATTTATATTCTATTTGTTATTCTGCTGCCACATTATCTGAGATGAGGAAGCCCCTGCTTAATTACATGAAGTATATGAATAAATATTCTAGGATTAAGACACACATATATTCGTTATTCTCTCCAGAAATTGAAATTCAGATGTCTAGAAAAGATTAAGGGTGGCAAAACTTAATGCAAAAACGTAAAATTTAGGAGAGGGAAAAAAAAAAAAATCCTTCCAAGTCATTTGTCTATCACCCATCACAAAGTAGTATCTTTATCTGAGAAATTTATTTTACTTTTTATTCAGTCTAAATTAAAGTATCCCAAATGGCCACTTCTTATGCAAGGGTATTCTGATCCAGTGGATTTCATAGCCCTGATGCTCCCTCAAAAGTCTGTACTGAGCTCCACCTGGGGCCAGTGGCTGACCCACATGCAGGTCACTGTAAAATTTTGTTCTGGGCATTTTCTGAGTCTATTCAATTTTTATTTCTTAGTCCTTAATTTTGCTCTTTTATCTCAATTGCATACCATTTATGTCACTCTAAGTATATTCTCCTTTTTCCATAGACATGTTAAAGCATGCTATGTATGCCCCTATACCTCTTTATATAGGAAGTGAATTTTTAATTGTTGAAGTAGAAAATCAGAATGTTTCATCAGTTGAAAAGTTTCTGGCTTCCAGTGGTAAAACTATGATACCTGGTCAGTTTGCTGTAAGGCCACTTTTAGCATTATGGCTTTCCAGGTTTCTTTCTGTCAGCAAATGTCTGTGTGCCAGCTTAACCCAGAGAGAATAAAACTGCTTGCAGTTTTTTCCAAAATTACTCCTATTTTATTTTCTCTCTTAATTCTTATTGGTCTGCAAGTCTAGCCATTTAATCCTGTGTTGCTTGGTATCAATTAGGATATTTAAAAAACTAACACTAGTACAGCAGGCAGGTACTCTAAAGTTTTGGTTCATTGCCATATATACTTATTCATTGTTTCAAATCTATCAGGCAAATTGCATTTCCTGCTCACCTCTACACAAATCTGAATTATTTCTGTAAGCCTGTATGAAGTAGCCTCAGTGCAAAATGTGTTTCATATAAAGGTGAACCTTGTAGCCCTCATACTATATTTTTGTACTCCTATAAAAGAAGCCCAAAATGCAGTCTGTTTGTCTGCTGTAACCTGTTACTTATAAAGGCATCTTTTTCTTCTCTACATCCAAAGATTTATTTTCTCCAAAATTTTGAATATCCGCTTTGGTTGTTAATATTTATGCTGTATAATGAGATATTTATGTCATATATATTGTACAGAGATTGGCAGAATCACTTTTCTTTTCTTTTCTTGGAAACTATAATAATCTATTTCCCCTTTTCTAATTATCTGGAATTTCCCATGTTCCTCATATTTCAAAAATAATTAGGTTATTCCTTCAAGAAAAAAAAGAATATAAAACAGGGATGTGGAATGAGTATTTATCCTTTATATACACATAACATTAATCAAAGTTCCATCCTATTCTTTGCTGCTAACTGCTTTTACAAGGTTTCTATTACTTGAAAATTTTCCAGACATCCTTTTTTTGTCCTTAAAAAAAATAGGTTTCTCTTTTCAGTAGATAGGTCCTCTAGATATTTCAGCTCTCACTTGATAGATTTTTCAAATACAAACCATGCCTAACCCACTCTCCCCGTCCTCCCCAAATCCAAACAAACAAAACTAAAAATCCTGAGTTATGAGCACATGGTGACAAGATTTGCAAACAAAGTCCATCTCTTTCACATACTTCAGAGACATAATAATACATCAATCTGTTACTGGTTGTCAAAGGAAGAAAAGAGGAAGTTTAGAAAGTAACAAAAGAGAATTTAGCAAGACAGCACAACCTGGTTTTACTCATTTGTGATGACAGTTTTTACATTTCTTCTAGCAGAAATACAGGATACAAGTTAATTTTGATTGCCTTCTTTTATTCACTACTGTTTGAATAGATTTTACTAAATCATGTCATTTTACCTTGGCAAACAGAATACATCGTAGTAAACAAAAGAAAGAGAAAATGAATTACACTGGCAGGACTGACTGTTTTTGCTTGCATAAGCTGTGTTTGGATATTTAAGACTTAAAACTACATTACTTAGCACTCTTATAAAGCAGTTACATGCCAGCCATATGTGATTTTTATTTTTTCAGTAACAAGACAAAGACATGGAGAGGAGGAGTTGTTTTCCGGAAAGATTTGAGTTCTGGTGTTAGAAGCTGTCCTCTTACTTGAGGAGGCTGGATTGCAGTCAGTAGCTACCTCAGACTTTGTCATTTTTGGTCTTTCTTTCTTAGCTAGGCTAGAGAGAGACCTGAGAAAAAGAAAAGCAAAAAAGAAACAAACAAACAAACAAAGTCATTCTGAGGCTTCAGTTCAAGGACATCTGTGTGGTTTGTTTAAGCTGTTGATTTGGAGCTGCTTGTTTTTGTGCCCTTTGTACTTGCCGTGTTCTTTCCATTAGTATCTTCTATCACGTTGATGTGCCATTGAAATTGAGTGTGTGGTGTTTATTCCAATGCTTAAAGATTTGCTGTGCATACAGAACTGGGAGTACAGCCCTACAGCCTATTTGTGCACACTCCGTGTAAATCAAATAGCGTGCTGAGCCTGAGAATATTATTGTGGGTTACTGTGCCATAACCTGAGCTCGGGAATATTCTGTCTCAGGGAAAAACAGCTTGCTGAATCTTGTCAGCTGTGCACTTAGGGAAGTGAGGGAGAAAATGATCAGATAACACCCTTATCTGTGAAGACCCAAGAGAACTGAGTTTTCCATATTCACCAGCTACCTGAAGGTGTTGGCAGCAGCAAACAAACAAAAAAATCATTCAGGGTAAAGGAAGAGAAGTCAGAGCACAGCTTCTGCAATACCAGAAGATCCCAGCCAGTCTGTACGTGCTCACAGTGCTAGCCTGTATAGCCAAAAGCTCTTTCTTCTGTTTAAGTGTGTAAAAATGACAAGTTAGGACAAGGAGGGTGCTAAGGACAAAGCTGGGGAAAACGGAGCTTCTCTCACACTGATTTCCTGTGGAGGGGCATTGGGGAGAGCCTCCCGATGGTCACGTTCCCTGTCTCAACTTGTAACTGGAGGGGGGATGCACGCAACGAGGTCTTGCATTTATTTCCTAATCAACACTACATTAGTCTTGACACGGTGGTGGAGGGGTGTTGATTCAATTTAATCCTTTAAATCTCCCTGTTTTGTGTTTTGTTTTGGTCCATTAGTGAATGAGCTGCTCTGGCTAGGCCATGATATATTGCTTTTTATCAGCTTCTTGACTTGGCTAGGAGAGAGATTCACTTTGTCTAATATTAAGATGTCTATGCTGGAGTCAAGAGCATAGACTATCTTCATATTCAATGGAAAGAAATGGGGGTCTTACAGTGCACAATTCACCTGACCTATTTTAAGCATCAGTATTAGAGTAGGGTATATGACACCCGAATAGTGTCTTCTACCGACTCTCAAGAAACTGGACAACTCATACAAGTTTAGCTGAAGTGTATTTTGCCTGATTAAAGACTTTTTTTAGCAAGGTAGCACTGAGTATGCTCACTGGATTCCTCAGGGTTCTCTCTAAAGCCTTAGAAATACAGTCTGTATTATTTACTTGGGGCAAAATGTATGACCTGTCAGTGAGAAGAAGCCTGGTTTTTAATTGGGTTTGTTCATTCACTTCAGAGTGAACTTAGGCTACGGTGGCGGGGAAAGAATTCTCTGGTAAGGGAAAGTTTCAAAGACTCTCCAGATTACATTTCCCCAGAAGCAAGCCCTGTTGTTTGCAAGTAACTCAAGTTTATCTATACAAACCTGTACCATAAATTCAGTATTTTTTATTACTATTTTCTGTGATCCAGTAAATTTGAAAAATAATAAGTTCTTTTGCTATTCTTGAGACCATGAAAGGGTTAAATTTAAGAGGACATAAATTAACACAACCTCAGTTCACAGAACTGAGAAGAAACTATCTGATGCACTAAAGAGATGTCATTTTGCATTTTGATAATAATGTGTCACTTATACATTTTTATTTCTTTTTTTATATCTTAGTTTATTGTCAATTTTGTTTTGCTTTCTTTCTAACAAAGTTTTTTACTGAGGGTAATAGCAAGTTTAGAATACAAAAAAATCTCTAAGCCAAAGCTATAGTGTTTGGTTATCTCCCCAAAAGGAAAAAAAAAAAAAATGAAGACAGTTTAAATATTTTAACTCATTTAAAATTAAGTACAAAAAATCAAATAAGCTTATGATTACAGAACCACTTTTGTCCAGGACAAATTTGGGCTGCCACCAACAGGTGTGGTCTGCTCATTCCCACTTACCCATTCCCATTACTTCCCTGGTGTTAACACTGGTGTTCGCACAACTGGGCTGAGAATCAAATCAGGGAACCTTTCTGGCTGAAAAATGGCTACAAATTTTGTGTTGTTTTTGTTTAAGCAGCCTTATACAAGATAAAAATGATTGATCTGAGATGGCAGATGATGACACCAGGCCTAAAGGTGCTTTTTCATCCTAGGTGCTTAAATAGCCAGTATATTTGAACAAGACAGATAGGAGAAATAAGGAAGTCCTGTTAGTCCCTTTGTTACTTACTCTGCAGATGAGTAAGTCAGTCAGACAAGTAGACTTGTGAGGTTCCTCTCAGCCACCCAGAATGCAAGCATCCAGCCTGGACTTCTCTTCTTAGTCCATCTATGGTCAGTAGAGAAAGGCACCTCCAGAGGGCAATCTCTTCTCATTTTAACAAAAGTATCTAGGATGCATAGAACAAGTCACCCTATGGAAATACCTATCTTCACAGACTGTTTTGAGAACAAGCTGACTGACTCAGGCTAGGAGTGTAGCTTTTCAGTGTCTAACACAGGGAAAAGTAGATCATCTTCCGAATGACTTTCTGTGTTCAGAAAGGAAGTTTGTGGCAGAATTAAATTTCCATAGTTAGCTCTTTCTCTGCTACCACAACCATTAGCCTATCCTCTTTTTCTAAGATAGAGCTTGCTTTAATGGATAAAAGGGAATTGTGAACTCCGGTTAGACTTCCAGGATAATGTGGTGGAATTTCAGAAACTTTTAAAGCTGGGGGAAAACAGTGGATGATTTTTGTCTGGCCTCCTGTATAATACAGATTGTAAAGCATGTTTGGTTATCCTTGTTTTGAGTCCTGTGATTTGCATGAATCTAAAGTAAATCTGATCCAAACTTAGTATTTCAACCTTTCAAATTTTAATTTGACTCTGTTTCAGGAATGAAATCTATTTCTTTGGGTTTCTGCTGTGAGTGAGTTTCAGGCTGACCACTTTCACAGTTACTTCTTCGTGCATTGTGAGTCAATGCTGAATCATCTTTGTTTCAGTCAGCAGTTGTTAAGCTTTCCAGAAGTTGTCTCTCTAACACCTCTGATTGTCCAGGATTTCTGAGAAAATTCAGTTGTTACAAGTATGGAAACGAGGTGGCCCCAGCCTTAATAACAATCCATAAAACAAATGTCTTCGTGACCATACAGCTAGTTGAGCTATTGGGAAAGTAGGATCCACAGTTTTATACTGCTAATCTGGAGTGTTAGACTAACTAAAAGGCTCTTTGGTGAAGTTTTGGCCCCTTCCAACCAGCATTCCTCCAAACAATTCCTGGGCACAATTTGGGAATTAAGACAGGCTAGTGACCAGTCCCAGAAGGCAGCATACATGTGGCTACACTCTGTTGGAAGGTGATAGAGTTTAATAGCAGAATACTTAATAAATACAGGCTGGTGTTTTGCCAGATGGTTTCTATGCCAGAGAAATAATCCATCTCACATTTCATTTACTAGTATAGACTTAGCCATGGAGTCCTCAGCAAGACTGCTACCAGACCAGAGAACGTTTCCAGACTGCAGGAGCTGAGATACCCAAGGGTCTGTGCAGCTCCAGGAAACTAGAAGTCTACGTGAAATTTGGCCTTAGAGCAGTTTGCCTGCAGATATTGCCCCGGAGTTGCTACAGCTCCCGGGACCATTGATGTCCCTGGAGTCATTCCAGCCCTGCAGCTTTGCCTGCCATGGTCTATGTGAGTGGTCCCAGGACAGCACCATTTTGGGTTGCACCAGAGCTATAGATTAATTCAGCTGTTAAGGAACCAAATAAAATGTCAAGCAGCGTAGTTAGCACGCAAAATTCAAAACTTACCCTTGTTTCATTGGGAGTTTAATCAAAAGTGACACATTTGCAAAACCTTTCCTTTTCAAAAACTGGCTTTTTTAATGAAAAACCATTCCAGCTCATTACATCCAGTCAGATCTAGACTGAGGAATACCTTCAAGAAAGTACAGTAATAATATGAAGCATCAAGATGTATAAAATTAATCAGTTTCTTTAGTAATATGTTGTAATAAGTCCACCATTAAAATTTGAATTTTATACTTTATTTGACTTTGTATGACTTAAGTTTCCTATGTTAGTTCTTTTATCTGGTACATCAAAGAGCCCTTTAATATCTAGCATTTTCTGCCTTTGAAGGTACTTGATGCTGTAATCAAGTCTCCTCTTGATCTTCTTTCCAATAGTGTAAACTGATCAAGTCCCTTTAAGCCTCTTTGCTATAAGACTTTTTGTTCAAAATGAAGAAAAAATTATTTCCGACTGATGGAAAACATTTTTATCAATGTCACTTTCTTATGAATTACTCCTTAATAGGCATATGTCATATGACACATACTGAAAAAATATTTTCCTCCTCTCAGTGACCTGACTCAGTACCAGTGAAATCAGTTGGTGAGGCTTTGCATTCTTTCTGCATTGATTTTCAGTGAGGCATCCAAAGAACTGACAGGAAGCAAATCTGCGTTTTAGGCATCAGTTGTCCCACACTGTTATTAACCAAGGTCGTGTCTAATAATATAAAAGATTTAAAGTGATTGGCTGCCTTGTTTTCTTCACCCTTAGCAGAATCCTAATCTTCCAGTTCAGATATCAAAGATTTGAGAGTCAAAGGAAAACTGACAATGTCTGCAAAGATGTCAACCAGGCCAACATTAGAGTAACTCTACTTCTGCTGATTTTTCTAGGTATAAAGATTTGGCTGATACAGCAGCAGGAGAGAAGAAGAAGTTGTCTGCCAAGGAGAGATGTCGTCTTGTTCTTCAGCAGTGTAAATTACAAGGCTGGCAGGTTTGTGATCTACAAAGCAATTAAAATATCATTCTTTAAACAAGCTAGCTGAGTCATTTCCATTGTGGCAAGCCACCAGATCCTTTGCAGCCGTATATTCTTTTGACATTTAATATATGCTTTGGGATAGAATCAAACTGATTTTCTGAGTTTTCTAGCGTATGAGTAGCTGTGATCATTGTGTCAAAAAATCAGCGTATTCCTGTGAAAAGGAAAAGATTTCAATTAAGCATATACACTGTGTAAATTTGCATCCAGGTTCTTAAAGGTATCTGGTGTACACATTTTAGTGATTGAATGGTTTCTGAATTACAAAAAACCCCTGCACATTTTCTTTATGTAAAATCCTATACTAAATGCTATACTGTTATAATAGGGGAGACCCAAAACAACTACTTAGGACTTCCCATCTAGTTAATGCCTTTGTAGGCACCAGCATGCTGATTCAGAGATATACCAAAGTACCTAGGGCTGCTGTACATCAAGTAAAGTAAAAAAAAAAAAAAAAAAAAGGCCAAACACTGAACAGGAAGCTCTCAACTTCCTATCCGATCTCCTTACCCTATTTATATCCTAGTTAATCCTCACCAGTGTGAGGATTGCAAGGTGGATGTCTCCATTTGTCCAGAGTACTCAGCCATCATCTTTGGATGGCTTTGTAATTGAGCAGGACTGATTTCTTTAACATATGCAATTTCTAAAGAAAATGGTGTTTCTTTGTACACTATATAAGCTGTTGTACAGAAAGGAAGCTTTCTGTGACCTAATGTGTAGAGCATTGCCCCAGGCAGTGTGAGCTTCAGATTCAGGTCTTTTCCCAGCCTAGGAAGACTGAAATCTGTTCCACAAGAGAGCATCCAGACCAGTTTCAGGGACAAGTATGAAGTTTAGGCACTGGACAGTGGCTAGGGCACTCCTATATACTTTGGGAATATTAGTTTAAAGGAGGGGCTTAACATAGGTCTTCTAATTCATGCATGACCTCTAAGCATTAAGATGCTCAGAAAAAGTTTCTGCAACTGTTTATGAAGGGCAAAGACTGTGTTGGACTTTGTGCTATGGATGTTTCTCAGTGGCCCAGATTCCTTAGTTATAACAGGAAAAATGGTAGGCCCCCGACTAGGTTGGGAGCACACATGCATGATCACCTGCACTTGGACACATAAGAAGATTTTTCTTTGGTCAAAATACTGTTTAAGGCCCCTTTAGTCACTAAAGTAAGTACTGGGCACGTATAGCCCCACTCCCTCAATAGCAAAGAGCAAAAGGATGGACCCTGAAAAAGATAACAGTATTAAAACAGACTTGCTTCCCCTACTCAGGTTTCTTAAGTCAGCTCTGGGGTATATTCTGCATCCTTGCCACAAGGTTCCCTATAAAAAACAGTCATTAATATCTAGAAGCTGTACCTTCACTTACAAGTATCTGGAGCTGAGAGTGCCACTAACCTTCAGAACTTGGGTGGGGCTACAAGCTTGACATTGGGCAAAAGCTGTGTAACAGTAATTGCATATTGTGCTCCAGTCACGAAACACAGAGCAGGATGCCTATGCAATTTATTTCCCCAGGAGCCACTAACAGCGTTACAGCATGAAAAAAAGCAATTGGCCATCAGTGAAAGCCTACAGCTCAAGACTAGTGATTTTGTAGCGATTGGCATTTGAAAACAAGCCTGAAACCTTGAAAGACAAAAATGTAAAAAGGAAATTGCAGAACAGAATCCCTCCATCGTGCAGGGGACTGAAGCTTGTGATCTCAAACAGATTTTAGAGGTTCTGACTCCAGAATCTCATAAACACCAGGAGAAGTCAGGTGTGCAAAACTACAGCAGTGTGTAATGCATTGTCCTTCAAACCAGAAAGGAACAAAAAAAGAGACGCTAATAAGGTAAATGGAATAGGAAGGTTTGGGAGTGAGAGTTATACCATTGTCACTAAGTGACTAAAAAGCACATGGCAACAAACTAAGCTGAAAGGGACAAGGTCTGAAAAAATGAGTGACCTTCTCCTTACACCTTTTTCAAGCCACAGAGAGCTATGACAAGCAGATGGAAAGAGGATAATCATGGAAGAAAAATCTAGAAGAAAATTCACTGTAAGTCTAGACAATTTATTACAGACAAATGCCCAGTGAATACAGTTGGCTTGACACCAACAAGTTTTATACAGGTGTTACAAAACCATATACCCAACTATCAGCACTAGTGACTAATGTCTGTCACATAATCTCTCTCTCTCAATTATCTTTTTGATTCATTTGACTAATCATGAAAGTTGAACTTTAAATAACAATCTAAATGAAGAAGCTTATACAATCTGCAGTTGTCATGGGTGCCCTCCTCTATGCTTTTACAGTAGAGGACTCTGAAGAAAGAAGAAAAAAATGTAAAAGGGAGGAGGGGGAAGAAAGGGAAGGAAAAGAGGAATTAGGAACCCAGGATGATGTCAGCTAGCAAAGCCAGAGGAAGGGAGTCATCTGTAGTGCATCATTAAAAATCATCCAAGAAGTAGTAGGGGGTTGCACATATAACCGGTTTATTCAGCCACTGTTGCCAGCAGTAACTACTTCAAATGAGTCACTACTGGAACTGAAAATCTATTTGATGCAGGGGTTCATGAATAAGTCAAAAATGGCTTCCCCAACACTGTTTTCTGCACTTCCCTGAAGAGCTGTTGCAGATTCGGGTAGATAAATTGACCAAAAAAAAAAAGATAGCTAAAATATCCACATCAAAGATGATGAAGTTTAGGAGAAAGCAACACACATCTGAAATCAACCTCCTGCTTATATGTCATCATCAGAGGATGAGGTTGCCAATAAACTCCCCAGCAGAGGGGGAAAAAGAAAGATCTGGACTTTATAGCTGAGTGAATCTGGATGATACTTTATTTAACTTCCTTCTGATAATGTACCTCACTATCCCATTTTGTGAGAGGTGATATTAACTTGGGGGAGGGGAAAGTAAATCTGTGTTCTGAAGTCAGAGCCCAAAAATGAGTAAAGAAGATAGATAGTTTCTTTGTATTTATTTCCTGCTTGACAATTTAACTTTTCTTTCTCATGCAAGTTGTGTTTGGGGAGTGTTTTATTAACCAACAAACCAACAAAACCCAGAGCCTACTCACAGAACAAGTTCTTTCTCCTCTTGTAAATACTGCAGTCTGTTTAAAAATGGAGGACAAGTGAAGAAGATCCAATACCAGAATCCAATTTTGGTTTATTTTCTACTGTTTAGTAGAGCATAAGAGCAAACACTATCAGCTAGCCAACGTCTGGTGCTTGATTCAGCAGCTTCTGTGTTAGAAGAAAGTATTTATTAGGGAAGTGTTGATAGGTTTATGAAATGTTGCTGTTACTTGGGTAAGCTGAGCTGGAGATAACTAAACTAGGACAATAAAATAGCTGTTTCATTGAAGCTGCCATACCATGCAATTTCAGTCATGCACTTAGCTTAACTACTGAAATTATAAAAGTGCAGAGCTATTAATGAAAGGCAGTTTTTGCATCCTGACTCTGTGCACAGCCTAGATAAGATGCTCTTTCAGCTTAAATATATACTTGATCATGGCAAGCTTAGCTACTTGCTGTGAGTTTTAAGCACACCCGATGTAAGAGAAAATCAGATTTCTAATCAAAACAAGCCATTCCTACTCCAGACAGAGTGAATGTAATAGACTTGTTTAACCCCTGGAGAAGTCAGTTGAGAGTTTTGCTATTAATGTTAGAAGGAGCAAGATGATATGTAGTAACTTCAGAGTCAAATTGAGTGCAAGTACTGGCTACTCCATGTAAAGCAGAAGAGTCTCCTGCCCTCCAGAACATCTGAAGGCCTTTACATTCATTTTCAGTGCTGTGTTCATTTATTGTCATACAGTGATGTATTAGTTAAGCAAAGCCTACGATCCCAATAGCATGACTAGTTTGCAAACATGCTTTGGGAGAAGTACGGGGCACAAACAGTACTTGGCTTTTTTTACTGACATAAGGAAACTTTCATTTGTTTGGATTATCATTCCTCACACTGTTAAGCTTGCAAATATAAATTCAGTAAAGGAGAGTTAGCTCATAGCTTGCTGATCTTTCTCATCAAAACTTGGAGCTTTACATTTTGTTTAGCTAAGGTCAGTGGTCTGCAATTAACCCTTCTCAGTTACCTCAGATGGAGCTTGCTGAAATGCAAACAACTTGTATTATACCAGAAGTAAAACAAAACATCACTTTGATTTGCTCTTGCTATACAGTGCAGCTGTTAAATACAAGCACTGCAAAGGCCAGACTTCACTAAAAGTGACTGTTTCTGCCTTTGACTGCTAGAAATGCTTCTCTGGTAAAAAGATAGGAATCCTTAAAAATGTCTAATAAAAGATTTGTCTTAGTTTATCTTTCCAATTTTTAGCCTACTGCTTCTAATCCACAGTGATTCCTTCTTATCAGTAGCCTTGAATTCTGAACACAAGAGATCACTCATTTTGGAAAGAGTAAGACAAGTCTTAAGTTTGAATGGGATGATCCAAAGACTCATCAGGTACGAAATAAGTAGTACAGGAAAGTCAGTCAGAATGTTTTTGTGAAGCTCCAAATCAGCATCAAGTAGTTTCATGAGATAGATAGATACTGTGTTAGTGCCAGTTCAATTTTTTATAGCTACAGACGCTCCTAGAGTTGTTTCGGCAGCCTGCAGTGTTTCTGGAGAAATGATCCTTGCCAGTGTGGAGCTGTATTACTAAACTTCTTCCACTCAAAAAGAGTGTTAAAACAGAGAATAAGCTCTCAATAAAGGGAAATACCAGAACTCCATCTAGAGATTTTAAATTCTTCCAACACTTCTAGAACTGCAGAAGGAAAACAAAGTCTGATCCACAGTTCTTACCAGCCACAGAGAAAACCATATTTCATTACTGACCTACAGGTGTTTCATTTATTGGATTTGATACAGCTTTAAGTATTTTTTTTATTTCAATATATTAATGTACAATATTAGCATACCAGAGTCCTTTTTGGGAAAAGTATATTTATGATTAAATAGAAGAGTATAGAATGTAAGTGGCATATGATTAAATCAGAGAAATGATCAGAAGTATATGAAACCATACATATGTAAATTGTATGCTTAGTTCAGAGAGACTTTGAAGTTATTTGTTAAACAGAACTGTTTATTTTGGCTTAAAATGAAAATGGTTATGCCATTTATAAATTCATAAATTGCTTTGCACCTGATATGATAGAGTACTAGAGTACTTTGCAAGCATTGTAATATATAAGGGATTCTTAACTCTTTTTTTCCTTCGAGTGGGAAAACTTTGAGTACTCATAAATTGTATGCTAGTTTATTCATTTGTCATTTAGTAATTTTAACTGTGCTGGAAGTCAATGTTCCTTTTTGTTTTGAATAACTTATTTTAAGAGGCAATTTTCTTTTAGGCAGTTTTAAAATTAAGTAAATTATGAAGGTCACATTTTTAAGAAAAAAATCCCAGGAGGAGTTTCCAGACTAGTGGTAAATGATTAAAACACCAGTGTCTATATTTCCCTCATACTTTGAATTATGTCAGCAAAATTACATTGACCCATTATGTTTTTGTCCCATTATATCCTCCCATTATATTCTTGGAAATCATTTGCTAGTAGCAGAAATCGCCACAGAGTGAGTTTGGACCTCACCAGTACTACCAAAAGGCTGGCCTGGGCCAGCCACCACCTGCAAGCTTTCTTAGCAGCTATTTTGTGCCACACAATACAGGTGGCCAGAGAATAGGATGGATTGTTCACTTTGACCTTAGAACGCTCACAAGCTGTCAGTCTTTCAACACAGAGCTCTATTTTTGGTTCCTATTTCTATCTTTTTTTCTTTCTAGAATATATTCCTCCCTCTCTCCGTCCACCTTTCAGAGTTTACTTATGATTACTAGTCTTGCAAACTCTTTATTTTCTTTCTGATATCTTTTGCATCCAGATCTCTCAAATCTGGATTCCATCTCTTTCTCTCTCAATTCTTCTCCCCCTTCCCCTGCCTTGTATCTGTCTTGATGCTTTTCTCGTTTTCTTCTCTTTTTTTCTTTTCTAGATACTTCGCTTCATATTTGGTCCTGGTGTTCATCCCTTATTTGTCTGGGTTTAGTTTTCCAGTCTCCTACCTCAGAGTTTACTTTCTCTGCCGTTGCAGTCCCTGTGGTCCGTTGCCTATACTTCTCAGTTCACACAGAGAGACATTTTCATATTGTTTCTTTTGGTGCTATGTCTAGAATTTCTAGAATTTTGAAAGACTGGAATGATAGACCCAGTAAGTACAGAGATCCCGTGAGATAAAACTGGGTAGGGTTTCCTCCACTGAGTATTTCTTACGTGCATCTTATATTTCCTCATCACTCCCTTTCCTGTAGGGCAGCCATTTTTGTTGCCTCACAAGTGCAAAGGTCTGTGAGGTTTGTACAGTTTTTGGAAAAGGAACAACCATTTTTCTGCCCTTTCCCAGGGAATTTAATGACAGTTTTTCTCCCTAAAGTCCAACTCCTGACAAGCGCTTACATAAATGCTTAATGTCACTTGCACGAATACTGGACTACTCACGTACTTTATATTAAGGCCATACAAAAGCTATGCTAAACTGTGGGTTTATTCAGTATGTATCATGGTGCAAGGTCACTAATTTGCCAGAGACAAAGGAGGACTCTTAAAAGTGTGAAGAAAAGCTAATAAATAAAGCAGAGAGAGTAAGCCTTTAAAAATAACATTTCAATCCTTGTAAAAGATCAGTACCCTGTAAATGTGTTTGTCGTTATAATATTTTTGCAGACATGTACACTGCAAAAAGACACATTTTACAATAGTTTTAAGGCTTTTTTCTACATTTCATTAATGCACTGTGAAAATGTGTGTCATTGTGTAAAATATCATTAGATTATAGTTCTCTGTCTTTTGTAGGTAGCTATTTTGAAAGTACTGCCAGAAACACACAGCACTCCCACAAATTGCCTTTTTTAAACTAAAGAACAGCTTTACAGATTCCCTTGACACCTATTAAGTATGAGCTAATACTGCCTCCATGCCACCTACACACCATCTCAGCATCCATTCCATAGTTTTGAATGTCTGTACTTCTACATCCTACACCTTTTCTGTAAAAAAAAAAAAAAAAAAAAAAAAAAAAAAGAAAGATAGAAAGAACAGCTCCCTCCCATCCTTTCTCCTTCCTCCCAGGAAAAAAAGAGGAGGCCTGTAGCAGTAATTGAAGCTTTGGTAGTCATCAATGACGATTTTACTTAATCTTTAAAAAATGTGTCATTTTGAAAAATAACATTTAAAACCCTAATGCTTTTCTAATTAAAATAACTATGACTGTAATTCACAGATGGTTTACTTTTACGGGAGTCTGAATGACATTAAAATTTCAGACTCAGATGAGAGCACTTTGTAGTCCAGAAAGTATTGAAAAGTGAGTGCTTCAGTGGAAGAACATTTTAACCTTTTTTTCCCCTAGGCAAGCAGGAAACATTTTGTGATTAGAGAAAAGACCAGAATGAAGACAGGTGGCAGCCTCAAAAACTGTTTTGATATCTGGCATATGAAATTCCAACATTTTTCAGCATTATTGCTTTCACTGAACACCAGAACTGTACAGAGGGCAGTGAGACTAGCTTGTTGTTGGTCAGCTTTAGAGGGTATCAGACTTAGTTCAAAGACTAAGCAACAGAGATCTCCAGCCATACTAACATAGTCAAATGTGTTATGGCAGTTTCTTCTATAATGCTTCTGTCTAGAGCGCTGCTCTCAGTAGACCTGGCATATGATGTAAAATCTATAAATAGCTTTTATCCGAAAGTGAAAATAAATTTGTATTGACATTTTGTATTTCTTCATTCACTTAAAAATTGTAGCAGGCTTCTATGAGTAAAGTTCATAGCATAAGTGATGCCACAATAGCTCCACTTATATTGTTCCTAGGGTGTAGAGAAAAGAGCACTAATGCTTTGCATGTCCCCTAGCTAGCTTTGTGACTCTACAATGCCAGACACTTATAGCTAAACTGACCATAAGCTTGAGCAATTGTCTTGACTGTGATTTTGTGACTGCACACTGCAAAATAAATTGCAACTCAATCTTCAGTTAAGTTACACATTTGAAATATAGCCTAGATGTGACCAGTGTGTTAATTATGAGACTAATCGAGAAAGGGGTGGTTAATTTTGCCACGGGCATTGCTGGTAATCCGGGCTTTTTTAAGGTTTGAAAATGTAACTTTTCATCCTCTTTTCTACTGTCAAAATACTATAATATTGCCCTGGTAGAGAGGAATGTTTTAGAGACTTCCAGTGAGGAAGTAAGGGGAGAAACAAGCATTTTGAGGAATGAAGGGAAAGA
>NW_009235111.1:132203-141017 GCF_000690835.1 Fulmarus glacialis
AAATGAGGAAAAAGTGGATAATTTGGCAGAGGCCTGAGATAGACAGGGAAAAAAAGGCTCCAATGTGATGTAGAGGGTTTGTGGAAAGGAAAAGTGGAGTATAAAAAGAAAATGTAATCAGAGTAGAAGAATATGATTTTATTAAGTATTTGTATCCAGGCTTTGGTTGTCTGAGAGCTACTGAGATACAAACGGTAATTATAATAACTACATGATAATTTAATTACAGTTAACCATATGAATAATAATTCAGTTATTCTTATAGAAGAATTCTGGATTTAAGGTGATATGAGCAAGATGATGGAGGGTTTAATAGGCAAAGGTAGTAATAAGGAAAGTTCTGTAAGTTTTGACAAGATGGATGGAAAAAATAGTTGTTTGATGAGCAATCATTACAGAATTTGCAGGGTTTAGTGACAGAGTGAATGTGGTGGAAGGAGTCAAGGTGGAGTTCTGGTATCCTGAAAGAAAGTCGAAGGCATGAAAATAGAATACTTGATGGGAAGTGAAGAGAAAATTGACATGTTTTGCTGGGAAAACATGAAAAGTTTGCTTGTTAATGATTCAGGATTAGACGTCTAAAAGAGAAGCAAATTTAAACTGAAGGAGAAAGTGGTTGACCTCTTTTTCTCAGAACTTTTTGATGAAATAAGGAGGAAAAGAAGTGGGGACAAAAGGAAAGATGCCTAAGGAAACTGAGCAAGCCCTGGGAAAGAAGCAGACTCCAGAATAGATGATGGATGAAGAAGGAAGTCAGAGTGCTAAGACAACCAGGCAAAGAGAGAGTTTTGAAAGCACAGGAAGAAAAGTGAAAACTTTTGTTGGAAGTCACTGGTCAAGAAAATGAGGATGAGAGTATGTCCCTGAGAGCAGAGTATGAGAGCACAATGAAATCTCAGTAAGATTGCCTCAGATGAATATGAAGTTAAAAATTGGAAGGCATCACTCAAGATAATCTCTTAAGCAAATATAAAGACAACATTTTACCAGGGTAGCTAGCATTGTAGAAACAGGATGTAGGAAAAGGCAATATCGTTCTGGAATAACAGCTCCAATTTGTAAGCAGAAGGATTATTCCAGAATAGATGGGCTGAATAGAGGAACTGCTCTGGAATAGCTAAGTTACACTAGTCTTTCTGTAGCTGCAGTTTTCTAAAATAGCTGTTCCAGGCATTTTCCACCATGCAAAGAAAGCCTATTCCCTATTTATGAGTTTCTACAATGGCAAGACAAGTAAAATGTGGTTTTTATCACCTTGCCTTCATACACTTTGCAATAACACAAAAAGGGCTATTTTATTGGGAAAAGAGATACCAGCAGAAAAAAATTTTAGAAAGCATTCTAATTTTGCCATTTGAGTGCATCTGATTTTAACTAAAAGACTAACAGTTGCACCATCATTGTCTGTCAGCTCAAACTTCAGATTTAGAGACTTTTAAAAACATTTGATTCAAAATAGTTTCTCTCTGGAGTAGAGAGAAGGGAAGCCAAGGGATAAAAATGTGCCCCAGTCATTTCTGAATTTTGTTAATGGAGTTTAGACATGGTATATATGTCTTGGCTTTCTGTAGTTCATCATTACCAGTGATGTACATCTGACAATAGTGTTTGGATTAAATACAATTAGTTGAAAAGGTGTGACAATCTCCCTGCTGATACCTGTCTCCCAGATCTATACTAAAAAAACACCAGCGGGGCAGGATAGTGCAATGAGAAGAGAATGAGCTCATGAGCTGCAGACAAACAAGAGCTGGAATGAATTTCTGCAATTTCAGCCAGACTTGTATTAATTAATCAGTATGCCTATTAGCCATACAAAATTAATAGCTAGACAGAAGCTATAATCTTCACAGGATAGCACAGTTCTCTGGTACTGGTCCTTTTATTTCTAAGGAGTGAAGGAAAGCTTCTTCTAAAGAATTCCTGAGGAGAAAATGGTATAAGAAAACCCATTATTTATCCAAAGTTTTTAGTTACTTACTGTTTGTAGAGTAGCTTGCTTATGTGTGGTGGTTTTTTTAAAGGCTATTAGAAAGGAATGCTTTTGAAGTTTATACAGAAAAGAATTTTGAAGGATTGTTTCAGCATGTTTAGAAGGTATCAAAAGGAAGGTGTTTTCTTTTGGTCTAACAAGCTAAATTTTTTTGTAAAGGGGGAAGAGCATCTAATGATTGTTGTTAAGACCCTCAAGAACTAGATGAGTTAAACCAAGAAACTCATCAGCACCAGAATAAGCTCATACACTCAATACTTAGGAGATTGTTTTTCACAAATGAGTCCCTCTGTCTCTGACTTCTTAGACTTGATTCTAAAAGGAGACCTGCAGAACAGCTTCAGCAAGCAAGGCTGGGAACTAGGATTCATAGTTTTACTGGACATTAGGAGTCATTCTCACTAATGGTAGTGAGCTTCTCCCACCCTCAAACTTAGGCTAAATTCTTCCTGTTCCACAGATGGCAGCTGTCTGTTACCATTTTCTGCTCCACGTGGGTTTATGGCTTGTCACGTTTCTCCTTGCCTACATCCCCCTGCTTTATGAAAGCTAAACCTTAATTTCTGTTGTGTTGTCTAACACATTAGCGTAATTACATTCAGAATGCTTTTTTTCCCAACCTGTATTTAACTTGAAGATTGTAGTATTTGTTCTGGATGTTTTTGGAACTGAAGGGGGACTGTGTGTCTGACAGCTTGCTTGTCCTTTCCAAATACATCTTTTATTCAACCCAGCGATACTACCTCTCTGTACAAGTATTGGCATTGTACCATTCTTAAATTGCAGATCTCATCTCAACCCTTAGCTGGATTGTATGCATACTATCGTTATTTACCTGTCATCATTTTGGCCTTTTTTGTTGATGGTGAAGGTTTCCCTGCTGTTTGTATTCTAGATAGGAGTCCGAAAAGTGTTTCTTAAGTACTGGCAAGCTGACCATCTCAATGATTTGTGCCTTCAGCTTCAGAAGAAAATTATAACCTGCCAAAAAGGTAACAATTACAGAACAAGTATTCCTGAGCTGTCACTTTGTACACTGAGCAGAATATTGCATAACAAAAAAATTTTCTCCTTCTTGAATAGTTGCTGTATTTTATACATATAACTACTTATACAGATTTTTTGAGATGATACTAACATTGGTGATGCTTGCGCTTTCTGTCTGTCAAATAGAACATCATTTTATGGCAAACTGTTGACTGTAATTAAAACTTAGGGGATCTTGAATATTTCCTTTTTAAAGTATGTTCAGTGATTTTTCAAGGCATTAATATCACCTTTAACTTCTTGTTGCAAATCAAATAGTGTAACAATGATATAAAATTGTAGTGTGTTCAAATATATTGACAGTGAATACAAAGCTAATAATTGAATATGTTTAGTTGTCTTTATTTTCCCCTTTTCTTACAGCTTTTATATTTGACAGTGCTTGGGTTTTTATGTTTAGGCATTTTTTCCCTCTTTTATGCCTGCATTTTTACTAAGGTCACACTGACATCTTTTGGCACATTTTTAAAAGGAGGCATTATCCACTGCCTCCTGATTTCCTGTTACTTCTTTTCCATTTCCTATCAAGATCTCAAATAACTGCTGAAAATGTGAATATTGCTTTGTTTGAAGAAGCTTCCTTCACACAATGCATTATTTATCTAATTGGCTGATGTCTGCAACAATTCCCATTATCACCTTTTTAAAGGAAATTAAAAAGACAAAGAACTTATCTTGGATTTTTTCAGTCAGATACATAATATTGCAGACCTAAGAATATGTAAACCCCTTTCATTTTAATTGTCTGTTCTTCACTGTGAGCGTAGAGTGAGAAAGAGGAAACCAAAACTTGAAGCAAGTGGAATCAAAATCGTAGCAGTTCAGGAATAAATGTGGAGAGTGACAGTTAACACAGGCCACGGTTCAGCTGGATGTATAACTTGTGCCTGATATTTTATACAAATTACCTTGTTGTATTCACACATTTAGAAAAGCAATAGTGATTTATCCTCTCTCCTTTCTCATTCTGACTTATCAAAGAAAGTTTTATCTTCCAATTTGCAGAGTGCTTTAATATAACCCTACACCAAAATGTAAAACTTCCTTAGATACGTCCATATTTTGCAGAGGTAAGAGAACAGACATTTGCCAAACCCTGCCTGAAGAATGAAGATAATAGGTCTTCTTGGCTCCTTATTTATTTTGGTTTTGCTTCTAGGCCTCCTTAATTAGGCTAACTTGAAAAGTCATTTTCACCAAAACTATGTGTTCAAAGCTTTTTTCAAAGCTATGGCTCATCTGCATGTTTTTTATGGTCTGGGAAACCTGAGAAAATCAGGAACTTGCATGGGTAAGGAGTAGCTAGACATCCATTTCACGATGTTAGCTCATGAAATAAGCTGCCCTTTGCAAACACGTACCATTGTAAACTTGCAGAATTAGCATGCCAAAGAGCTCTGGCAGGTTGGGAACAGGACAGGGTACCCATGCATTGCTCTAAAATTGGGATCCGTAGACTTTTACACTGGGATGGTCATGTTTAGTGAGTAATGCTATCAGTCCTGCTGCACATCCACATTTTTCTCCCCTCATCCTTTGCATCCAGAGGACTTTGGAAGCTAAATCTCTCTTGATAGCATATTGACTAATAGCCAAACTATTAGTTAATAATTTCTGTATCAGGCTTAAAACGTAGTATCTTATACCCATATAAGGACTTAACTCAAAGGGGAAACAGGTCTTGCCCAAAATTCTTACCAACTGTTTTTACCTCAGTCTTACTAGCAATCCTTTCAGCATTCCCATAAATTTGGGGAAAACGAAACAAAACAAACCAGATAAGTCTTTTTCTGGTATCCTGAAAGTTAACTTACACAGGCAAAGAAAGGGGTCAAACCAAAGTGAAAGCATGTGTAGAAACACTTTTTATTTAAAAACGGATCTGTGAGTTTAGGGACTTTGTAATATTTTTTTCACAGGTTTGAGAACTACATATGGGAAGTTTTGACATTATTGAATCACCGAGAAAATTGTTTGTACCTGTAGGAAAGTCCATCATGCTGAAGTTCTTCCATCAGAGTTCATGTAGATTAGGAATTAACTTTAATATATTGTATACACAATAGTTAATACATTTCTCACATAACCCAGATCCATGGTCTACTTGAATTTTGATTATTCTGATCCTTATCCTTAGATGAGCTGGAAAGAAGTAGATATTTTTCTGCCCTGTAGGTGCTAACCTCAATTATTTTGATTTGCATAAGTGAGAATTATTTTAGATCTACGTAAATGAGGAGCAAGTTCAGAAGACAGTCTTAGTATCCATACAGTAGTAGATGAAACCGAGCAGTAAAGGTCTAGGAGATGACAATTTCATTTCACAGCAGTTTTTGAGGTTATGAAATTGTTTTTTTGTTCTGTGTTGAACTGAAGACAAAATCTTTCAAATGTTCTCATAGAGAAGGAAATGTGGTGAAATGTCCAGCTTCTAACGAAAACCTGAGCTACTCAGATTATGAAAATGTGTGCAAAAAAAAGAGAGGTGTCTGTCTGCCAACCCTTCCTGAAAAAACTTTGTTGAATGTTTCTTCAAAACATCTCAACTTTGATGAAAGTGCATAGTTCAGAGTAGCTGTTCAGTCTCTAAATGCTACAGCTAGCTGGATATCATTTTACTGGACCATCCTAGGAGGCTGCTCTGCATCGTTCATGCCTGCTGACAATTCTACCAGAGGATTGACCTCTGTATTTCCTTTTCCTAACCAACCTTAGTGGTGTTACCGACCCTTTTTTTTGTCAAGGTAAAAGTACACACGTACACACATACTTGTAAAAACATTACTTTAAAATACAGGCTTTTTTCCAAAGTCATCCAGGATTTGATGCTTAACCATTTGTCAAATACCCTATCTGCTCTATTTTTGATTATTAAGCTCTTGAATTTTTCATACTTGTGAGCAGTGAACTCTGATAATGTTCTATGCATGTATTCATTACCCTTGCAACAGACTCAGTGACGTGTATATTCAATGTGAACACTCTCGTAAAATTACCAACAAATAACTGTTCTATTAATTTCCTTTCCAACTAAACTGCATAAGTGCATTAATGTTTCAGGGTTTAAAGAAGTCAGATTTTATAGAATGTAACTAAAGAGATTAAAAATGGCATGGCTGGCTGTGATTATAAAAATATAAACCTTCAAAGTTGTCCATTATAAATAATCTCAAAGTACCTCAACTTGAATGTTTCCAAACCCAGTGAATTTTGGATAGGAACAGTATTAGTATGTTAACATTAACCTTTCTTATATTTCATCAGCTGAGCACTAAGCATCTCTAAAAAAAATCTTATTTTAAATATCTAAACAAGGACATAGAAGGTGGTAGAAAATACTTTACATTGTCCTCTGTTTTAGCTGTTTCTTTTATTTAATAGCATTTTACATTCATAGAAGACTAATTGTATCTTTCTCTGTTTACATTTTTCCTTTAGATTAATTCAGTTTGACTCTTTGTCATTTCATGTTGTTCTGCAGTGTTCCTAAGACTGAAATTTAATTACATTGTTAAAAAGGTCGAATGCATTTTAGCATTTTTTTACCTTCCAGTCTTAATATTAACATTTTCAGTATTTTCCCCTGAACTCAAATCATCATCTTATACAGGCTATTGCCTGCTGACTTCACTTATGAAAACTTTAGGTGACCATAATAAGCAATGATGAAGTTCGACCTATTTTTGATACATGTAAGCTGATGTACTGGAAATCAACAATATTTCAGGCAACATTCAGGCGAATTATTTAGAATTATTCAGGCGAATAATTCTAAAACAGGTTCTTCCCTGTGAGGTACACAGCAGTTATTCTAGATCTGGAAAAAATCAGGATCTTGTGGAACTCAAAAAAAAAAAACCAAACCCACACATAAAGCATGTTTAGTTAGCATATCTCTTCCTTCTAAGCCAAAACATATACTCAGAGAATACTAATACCACCCTGTTGCAGGTGGAGTGATTAATTTGGTGCTGAATTCATCATGGCCAAGGAGGTCCCTGTGCCTTGTGTTTCTGGTCAGCTGGGTACTTCTGAAAACTCAGGGGACTAGCTGGTATTTAGGTTGAGTAGAATTTGTTGTAATGAATATACATACTTAGGAAAGTAGTACAGAAAGCTATTATAGGAGATACACCAAAATCTTCTCCTAACACAAGGCTGACAAAGAGTGTGAAAAATAGGCCTAATAGATACATAAAGCTGATGCAATGCAGATGAAAATTTTAAACTGAAAAATGCAGACATGATGTGACAGATACATTTGAGAAATTTGCATTAAATTAATCTAATTGTTTTTGCTGAAAGGAAATGAGCAACAAAAGGTCTTTAAGTCTCATTTAAAAATCATGTGTCGGTTTTGATTTTTTTTTAGATACACCGAAATATTTAAAGCGTTTTTTTAAGTTGACCAAAAAGCAAACAATCATTTAATTCCTACTGCATTCAATGCAACAATCATTTATTCAGGGTTTTATTTCGAAACAAATGATCTTTTGACCTTTGCAGTGTAAATGTATGCTTTCACAATCTGTAGCATTCATCCAAGTTTCCAGTTGTAATGTAATAAAAGATAATGTTCAGCGAAAGTAAACATTTTGAGTTGTGATCGCTCAAGTTTACGAATGAATTTTCTATCACTACTTTTTTTTAAGCACTGACAGTAGAAAACAGAAAGAGTTGCATTTTAGTATGTTATTTGTATGCCATCACATTTCTTTCGTTCTTTGTGTAAGACATTGACTGAACTTATTTGCTCATGTTTACAGCAGAACACACAGTAATATTAAGTTATTCACTAATTAATTAGTTGTCTTTCTTTGGTCCATAATTTTTCTTCTGTTATGGTAGTTGTAAGAGGATTTCTAGCTCGTCAGCACTTGCTACAGAAGATGAGCGTCAAACAGCAAGAGGTCACCTCGGTCAAAAGCTTCTTGCAGAACGCCGAGGATATGGGATTGAAAACATACGATGCCTTGGTCATTCAAAATGCTTCTGACATTGCTCGGGAAAATGACCGGCTCCGCAATGAGATGAACACTGCTTACCACAGGGAAAAGTTAGAAGCTAGAAACAGACCAGAAGAAAGCCACAAAAGGTAAGATGAGGAAACATCTACTGTGAAGAATTAAAGCATTTCTTCAGTTTTAGTGATTTCCTTCCCTGCTTAGAAAGTCACATAAATGACTGAGGAATTGCAAGAGGATTCTCAAGTATGTACTCAACCCAAATCAATGTTAGACACTATTTTTTTCTGTATATCAGATAATTAAGTCTGGAAACTTAAGGACACCCCTTATATCCTATTAAGGGGACACTGAGCTTCATAGGAATTTAGTCAAGTCTCTGAGGCATTTATTTTCTACAGAAATATTTTTTAATTCTAAGATAAATAGATTATAGTTGAACTTTAATCAAACAAAACAAACAAAAGAAAAATTCCTCTGACTTAAAATTCCAATATTGGGAAATCGCCAAGATAATGAAAAACAGTGAGGCGTTAAGATACAATAAAGTCCAGACTAAGAAATCCTAATTACGCATTGAACTAGATAGATTGATTGTGAGGAGGATTCTTTCCTCTTATTTAAAAATAGGCAAATATTTTTTGTTTAACTCCTATCAGGGTTCTCAGGAGTACTTATTTTACAATCCAGCAAATGCTGGAGATCCTTAGAGCCTTTCTCTAGGAACTGAGTCCCTGATCTCTTTTCTCTCAAACACCTGAATGGGCAGAGGTAGCATTTGCCGTTAATAGGTATGTGTCTATAGCAGGA
>NW_009235111.1:141048-159138 GCF_000690835.1 Fulmarus glacialis
GGACATACAAATGTTTATTTTTGCATAGGAACTTAATTTTCATCTAGAACAACTCCCTTTGCTTTCATTGCTTTTGTCAGTGACTTTTATTAAAGTGAAAATGGCAGTGCATCTGCTTAATTAGCTTCAAATATCCCAGTGATTACATATTGGAGGAAATGCCTTTGTAGGAAAGACTGTAATTAAACATTACAGTGAAAACAAATTATCCACTGAGCACCATGCTTTCATCTTTAGCTATTTCATTTACTACATGGGCAGCTGGCTATATCCTGTGCATGGATTCCAGCTCTGCTGGTGATTTGCCATGCAGAAATACAATTTAAAAAACCAAATGATCAGGCATTTGTTTGTAAAATGATGGTATAGACATCTTCTATCTAATACGTTACCACTCTAAGTTAAAAGGTTTTCAATGTTTTGATTTTTGGAGGAATAAAATGTTAGAAGAATTTTTGTTAAAATCAATTTGTTGGAAGCAGCTGATAAACATAATTTCTCAATACGTATTGAAATAGCAAAAAAAAAGGAAAAAAATTGGAATAAGTAAAACTCAAACAGCGATTGAAATAACTAAACATAATGTCATAATTACTATTATTAAAATCATAACTAATAATTAGGCTTAAACAGGAAGATATATAGATATCTGGGTGGAATTGTTTGAGCAGCCAATGTAGCTGGTTAAAACAGTCATCTAATATTTTAAAGATTTGCATTATCTAAATAGAATTTAGAGTTGTCTTTTTAGAAAATAATGATAAAGGCTCAGTATTTGCTGCCTCAATAACTTTCTATTAAAATGGATTTCCCAGAAATTATCATTCGGATTGAAAACCCAGCTTTTGATTGTGTGTAACAATCAAAGTGTGAACAATTCATTCAGTGAATGTCTGATCAACAATATGAAACTGCTTAAGGAAGGCTGCATTTGTGTGAAAAAGGGCCAGTGTCCTGATTTATCATGAAACAGGAAATCGAAGAAAGCTAGCAGCTTGATCTGGATTTTTTTATCGGAAGATTACTACAGACATCCCCTCGACACAGCAGGGGAGTTGTGAGATTGTTTACCCAAAAGCTGTTGTTATGTTTGCATGAACAGGTTCATTGTTATCGCTTGAATAATGCATCTGGGCCTCCTTTCTGTGTTTTCAGAGCTGAAGACAAGGGTGGGAAGGTCTCTGAGGACAGCTTTGCCGGCTGTCGAACGCCTAAGCACTTTCATTCCAGCTCCGTCCCTGTCCCCATGGCAGTGGATGGCTTGGTACATTCTGCGGCTGGGTCATCCATCAGATCCCCCTCCCTGCACTCCGTGTTCAGCATGGACGATAGCAATAGCCTGCCATCACCAAGGAAACAGCCTCCTCCCAAACCAAAGAGGGACCCCAACACACGACTGAGCGCTTCGTACGAGGCTGTTAGTGCTTGCTTGTCAGCAGCTTCTAAGGAAACCGCTAATGAAGGTTAGGCAAAAAGGGAGAAACAGCCGCAAATGTTACTCTAGGTTATTGATTTATTCTTTTCACTTTGATCCTTTTAAACACAGGCAAGCACCTTTGAAAAGTCCTGCTTCCCTGAAATATTTCAGTGGCAGTAAATAAAATTAGTCAATTTGTCATTTGTTGCCAAATCAGAAAATAATACTCATGTGTTTTAATTGCCTAGTTTGTCAACAACCAAAACCTATTTGCAGAACTCCCTCTAGAGAAAAATGATCTGTGTCAACTTGAGCTATTCTACCCCACTGACCGTTTTATTTCACCTTTTAAACTGTAGGTTAGAATACCTTGCATCACTAAAACAGAATGCTTGAATCTTGAATTTCACCAAGTTAAACATTAAACTTTCTCCTACTTCTTCTCGATGTTCACATGAATAACTTACACATTCAGTGGTTTATGTTTGTGCCATAATTTGCTTAGAGTGATTTTTTTGTTTAGAAGGGAAGTGCTATGAAAGTCCCAAAGTGTCTCAATGCATTATAGTGCATATAGAACAGTTTTGAGTTCAGTTGTTCTGTTCTCCTTCATCCTTGAAATGAATGAGTGGAAGATGAAGGGGAGGAATGCATTCTGCTTTTCCTTGATAAGCCTGACTTGTCATGCTTTGTGTAAAGGATCCTCTAGGCTTAACAGGGAAGATCCTTCAGGTTGGGTTTAAAGCTAAGTATAACCATTCTCTAATCCTGCATACAATGGATAGAAACCTGTGCACTCCCTCTTGCAATATACTTTTAAACTAGTGTGGCTTAAGGAGCTCTGCTGTGGTTTCGGCTTTCTGTACCCAGCTCTGCAAGAGATGATTGATTTAACCAAAAAGCTCTAGCAGAGGTTTTTGAAAGAATGATGATATATATATGTATGTGTGGTCTTAACACTAATGCTTGTACACACTCAGAAAACAACTTTGGAGTTCTTCTCATATGTATGAAACAATAGGGCCAGTTTCCCTGCTGTATACTCATTTTCCAAGAATTATGTCAGTTTCCTGAGTCTTTGTCCAAAACCAGCTCTGATTTACACCATCTAATTTTGATCTTAAAAGACCAATCACCTAGGTATCTAGTCTCTCCACTCCATATGTGCCTGGAGGCTGTGAAAAGACGTCTAGTTTAGTTAACTGTATACTCAATTGGGGAATTGCCCTTAGGCTATGGGATTTATCTAGTTTAGTTAACTGTATAGTCAGTTGGGGAATTGCCCTTAGGCTATGGGATTTCCTAACTTTATAAATTAGTTCCACACCTGCAGTACAAAAGAAGAAGAGGTAGGGATAATATCTGCCTATAATTAGAGTTTTATACATATTACATAAAAGGGGGATATTTCAGTTACTGACATGTGTGTCAAAGTAGCACCACGCTGAAACTCCTAGTTAAAAAGCATGCCCCTCTCCCTTGGTGCAAAAGGAAAAACAAGCACATATTTACATGTGTTACAGACCTTGCAGTGAACATTTGAATCCAAAAGATATCTTCTCAGGTGTTAGTTCTCATCTTTTAGTGGCAGTAGAGATTACCAAAGCAGATTATATGCCCAGGTAGCAAAGGCTTGTGGTTTGGAAACTGAAAGTTCTGCATTTTGTTCCTTGAAATATTTATACTTTTGACTGAATCCCTGTGTTTGTGACTGCTGCTCATTGTAAAACTCTGTGGACAACATTTGAAGGCTTAAAGTACTGGACCTGTGTAAGAAAGAACTGACATTGATCTGTTAATAACACAGACATTTTTCACTTTCCTAGTACTGACCCGTCCAAGGCCACACAGTGATGACTATAGTACCATGAAAAAAATACCTCCCAGAAAACCAAAACGAAGTCCCAATACGAAACTTAGTGGCTCTTATGAAGAAATACCTGGCCAAAAGCCTGGGGATGTAAAACAGGCAAGCACAGTAGCTAAACCAGGTGGCTATGACACTGTGACGATACAGAGAGCGGCTTCTGCTGATGGGCCACAACATGGCGTGTTGAGTCTCTATATGTCACAAGAAGAGGAGGAAAATGAGCCTGTCTATATTGAAATGGTAGGGAATGCAATGAAAAGCAGTTCTGCTGAAGCAGAAAGCCCAGAACAAGGAGAGTCTGTATATGAAGAAATGAAGTATTTTCTACCAGAAGAAGGAAGCAGTGGTAGTGGAATAATTCCAGTAGTGACTGGATCTCCTCCTCTGTTGTTTGAAAGCAAAAAAAATGTTAACGTTGAAGATGGAACGTTGGATGGAAACAGTCAAGCAGCTTTGATCTATAAAGACTCATGTGACATTCCAGCCCCTTTCCCTAACTTGCTCCCCCACAGGCCACCACTTCTTGTATTTCCTCCAACCCCTGTCACGTGTTCACCTGCTTCTGATGAATCACCTCTAACACCACTAGAAGTCAAAAAGCTTCCTGTCTTGGAAACCAACCTAAAATACCCTGTGCAGTCAGAAGGCTCAAGTCCATTATCACCACAGTACTCCAAAAACCAGAAAGGGGAGAATGAAAGACCAGCATCTCCAGGCTTGGTTGTGTTCAATGTTTCCAGCAAAGTGACTCCTCCTTCCACACCACCTCCTCCTCTCCCACCACCCCCTCCTTCTGTACCACCTCCTATTTCCTACCGGGCTTCCACACATTTTGCATTTCCTCCAGAGTCTTGTGCTAGTTTTCTGATTAATACAGGGAAAACAGGTACAAACTCAGACCTGTCAAAAGTACCTCAGAGACCAAATCCTGCTCAGCTTGGATGCTCGTCTTCTCCATTCTCCAAACTTCCTTACTCCCCAAAGGTGGCAAGAGCAGATCACAGGAAATTGAACTCAAATTCATCATCTTCATTTCCATACAGCCCTACAAACTCAAGGTCATTGACCAGTCCCCTTGATGAGTTAACTAGCTTGTTCAACTCAGGACGGAGTGTGCTACGGAAATCTGCAGCAGGACGTAAGATCAGGGAGCCAGAAGGTAAGACAGATCTCTGTGCTTCTGTATAGTATATTTCTTCTGCACCAAAACTTTCTTACAGTGGAAGCTAATAGAGTAGGTAAAAATACAAAACAAAACCGTCGTTTGTTTTTTTTTTTTAAAGAAAGACCTGTTGCAGTCATAAGAAACACATATAGAAAATACATTGCATATAAAAATTATAGGTCTTCAGATTTTCTCTGAGATGTCAAAATTACCAAAATGTTTGTATGACACAAATTTAAATGGATTATTTTTAACATTCCAGCAGTCTCAGCAAAATAAATACAGAAGTTACGTCATGTGGAAATGAGTTTATGGTATCAATCTATAGAAATACTTCGAATGAAATATATGGCTAGGTGTCTGGTAGGTAGCATGTACTTCAACCTGAAGAATTTCTTTTAAGGTTTCATTATTTCATTTCCATGAAATTCTGAATTTAGTGATACAACCATTATTATTCTCCTAAATAAAGCTGAGACAGAGAGACATGCAGCAAACTATATTTATTTCCCTTTTCTATCCTTTTATTGTTACCTTTCCTGTCATTTACATACACTTATGTACATACCCAGAGATTACTTCGTATCCTGGCTTTCTGGCATCTGGAGAACATCTTTTGTATCTAGCGCAAAAGCCAATTATAAAAAGAAGGAAACTTGCCATTTTGCTAAAGGTTTTTGAGACCACAGTCCTCAGACATTATCACTTAATTTTTTGCCTTGTCCAAGTAATAAAGGGTTTAATGTTGTTACTGGAACAAATCTATGGATCTTATGAATTCTGAAAATTCATCCTGATGTTAACAGATTCAATTACCTGCTCTGTAAGGTGAGATGCTTCTGACCTAACTTTGTCGATCTAAAAGCTCGATATGTAGGCATCAAATCCTTACGCTATGAAGAGACAGTCATCTTGAGAGTTTAATTCCATATATCTTTCTCCATCGGGTATGAGGAAAGCCGCCTAGATGATTAAACTCGTAGAGTTGTAACTTCTAAGTGATTAAAGTTGAAGTAAATCCCAGTTCTGCATATCAATTACAACACTGACTCCAGTCTTCACATTACTTTTCTGATTTTAAAAAAGAAGTCTCCTATTGGAAATAGTCAGTGCACTGTATACAGAAACTTCTCTCCCTAGTAGCATCTTCCAAACACAAAATTCTATGAATGTAAAATTCAGAGTGATAAAACCTCTAGACTGTTTTCTCTGCTTCTTCACTTCTGTCTGTCCAAACAGCTTGTCTTAATCAAGAGCTGCGTGCAGTGTATTCAAAATGGGCAATATGGAGTCCTATTTTTGAAATATAAAACAAAACAGTAGAGAATGGCCAAACCCCTTTCAACCAAATACAACAAGGAGATAAAGTCTCAAAACTAATTGAGTTTCTGCAGGTTTCATGAAAGTTAGTGGCTAGGTGGAGATAAGAGACACATACTGGGAGAAAGGCTGCTACCAGCTAGCAGAGAAACCGTGGTGGACAGAACCCTTGTGAGTCCTCCAGACCTTGAAAAAGCTTTAGCTGGACCTTGCATGTTCCTAGATGCTGAATTCAATCAGCCATGAGCTATGAACTGAGACTTCATCAGTTCTCAACCTCAAGAAAATGCCTTGTTCATTATTCTGAGTATATGAATTGATGAAATTTGTAAAGGAGATGTTGCAGTAGTTTTGCGTGCTTTGGCAAAATTACTTGATAACATTCAGTGCCTATAAATGTATGTAGAATGTTTGGTTTGGTTTGGTTTGGTTTGGTTTGGTTTAGGTTGGGGGTCTTATTTTATTATATAGATAATACATTTTTATCCACTGGGAAGTAACTATTAAAGTCAACTCTTTGGATATATCTTATCAGGGCTCTCAATGTACCTGGTGAGGAAGTGTGGTAAGCCTACTCCACAACCAAGTCACAAAACTGACCTTTACCTTAAAAAAAGTGTTTCTTTGGGATGGAGGATTTTTGCAAACTCAATTTTCTACTAAATGTGACCAAGATAGAGTTCAGCTTGGGTCTCCTGTGGGTTGAAGCTAGTGCATTAACAGAGGCTACCACATGAAAACTCTAAATTTACCTTTCGCATGGAAAATGTTGTACTTCTAAATATTTCATCGAGGCAGCACTAAGTATGAAAGATCAAAGTTCAAGAAAGATATACGATAAAAAAACCTGAATCAATATTTTATGAGCTAGGAAGCTACTGTATAATACTAAGTGCAGCTACATATGAATAGTTCAATGATGAGCAGATGGATTGAAAGTAACAAAGAAATACAGGTGAATGTATGTGCGTGTTTTTACAGTTTACCATTTTTCATGTACTTCATGTGTTCGGTCCATTTCTAGGGTAACAGCTGGGAAAAAACCCCTTTTATTTAACCTCTGATGCAAAGTAATAAGATGGCAATCAGCAGAGTGGACTCTGTTATGTAAAACTAGAAGTTGTCCATGTCTTACCTCCTGAATTTTTATCACCTATTGCCTAATGCATATTAAGTTCCTGGAAGACTCCTCTATTTCTTCTCTTTGTCATTTGTAGTATTTTATTTATAGGAGATGATATGGTAAAAAAAATTAAATTAATTTTAATAGAAATTCATTAAAATTGAAGACATGGCCTAGAGCAGCACTCTGTAATGTGCAATTTCCTTTACTTCCATAAGTTATAACCTACCAACAACCTTAACTAAAAACAGAAAGTAAAATCATGGGCCATTTTGAAGTCAAGGAGGACTAGCTATGGGAATCAGTAAGTTTCTGTATGGGATCATAAGCTTTTGAGATAAAAGCCTCCTTGCCAATAAAAGTGCAATACAGACAGATCCCCCAACATGCCTCCCTCTTGCCTGGAGGAATAATTTCAAAGCCTGAGAACACTGATGTCCTTTTGGCTCCTGACCTCTCCAGGGGAAATGATAGTCCAGAATTGCAATAGAACGGATTTGTGGTTTTCTGATGGACTGCGGACTTATTGTGAACTGAACTGAGAGCACTCTTCTTTCACACAGACAACAAAAAAAAAAAAAATCAAATGGCAACAATTTTTGTTACCTGGTGGCCTAGCCTGGCCATTTTTTTAATACAACAGTAGCATCTACTGGTTCAAGCAATGATCAGGATCATATAGCATGCAATTTCTTGCAAAATACTTTACATGTAATAGGAGAAGTTTTCGGTTCTGCAGAGCTTATAGTTTAAATAAGCAAAACTGTAACAGGTGAGAACTGAGATAAAGTGATTTCTCCAAGGTTGAAAAGAGTTGTCATTGAAGCTACAGCTGTTAGACAGGGTTTTCCTTTTACTCCATACCAAACGAGACTTGAGTGCAGATAAGTGATAATACACACACACACACACTTTTCTTCTATTCTCCTTGATTTCTAGAATAGAAACTTCAGTTTGCAAGACAAATAGAAACTGAATGGTCGTGTGCAGAGGCCCTACTCAGATATTTCTAGACAGGACCTTAGATTTGAAACTAGACTCCATGAAACCCAATTCAATGCCTTAATCACAAAACCACACTCCTTAGCAGAATATACAAATATTTTTAACTATTCAACAGGTAAGACATTCCTTATGTAAGGAAGAGACAATTACATGTTTAAGCATTTCATATTAAATATTTGTGGAACAAGGACAGAATTTTCTTTTCCTCCACATGGATGAATGATACTCAGATTGCTAGGTCGTAGTGTTATTTCTCGTGGTTGGTACAGTTGATATTAAATTATTCCATACAAAGGGGAATCGTTTCAGCTTCAGAACAAAAGATGGAATAATTCCCAACCCATCATCCATGCTCAGATTGGCAGAGTGAGTATTCATGTGGATTCTAAAGGGAAAGGAGCAAAGGAAATATGATTTTCCCTTAACGTGGATGAATTTCCTTACCATCAGGCAATTGAAATAAAGACTTAATGCCTTCTCTCCTTCCTGCTTGTTGAGAAAAGATTGGCATGGATGCTTGGCTTCTGTGTCTGAGCAAAAGAAAATGTGCAAGCTTGCAACCCTAGCTTTAGGTGCCTAAGAAATAAAATTAGGAAGACCTTTCCTTTATGTAGGTCATCAATGTATAGGCTTCCAAGTTTTGTGAATTATTGTTAGTGTTTCAATACAGTAGATCTGTATATGCAAGTCTATACATGCTTCAATGACCTATTCCTTTCCAAAACAGTTTAGTAACTTACCTAGTAACAACAGAAAAGGCATGCAAACATTAGGTTGTTAACAAAAACCGATACTGTTCAAATGTTTGCCCAATGTCTTTGGCATCCATTAACTATATGAATCCTTTCTTCACCTACTTCCTAAGTGAGGTATTTCCAAGGTAGGTATCCTCCACATTCTCCAGTTTAAACACTGGAAGTCACAGGAAGATATTTACAACTGAGAAATAATACAGATATTTAGACGTACCTAGTTGGGACTAAAGCTTGCCAAATACTCTTTACTGAAATTGGCTCAAACTTGGAAAATAACAGGATTTAATGTGTATGTATGGGGAGTACTGTCCTGTCAAAGGCAGGTATCCCTTTGATAGCTAGTAAATAATTTCCCTCTATCAGCAGATTAGATTAAGCTATTGTGCAGCTAACGTCTCAACAGTGGATTGCAAATTAAATCCCCACTGGGGTTTCTGAGATGAAATCCCAGTCCCTTATCCTCTAAGCCACTCAGCTTTTCCTCTTAAGCAACTTAATAAAGATAATATTCATATCGGCATCTCATTATTCCTACATTATATGGATACGATGTAATAGTTTTACTTTCTTTGTGGCAAAAGCTAACAACTTAGAAAACATGAGTAATACAGAAAGCTGTGTTGTCACCTTTTATCTTCTTTTACCTGTGAGTGCTGGAGGAATGATTACATGAGGCATTGGACTTCTGTAACATCTTTCAAGTAAAATTCTCAAAGCATTAAAACTTTAATGAATTAAGTTTCACAACACTTCTCAGAAAGAGATTAATATCTGTTTATATAATTGCCTTAATTACCAGGGAGTGAGGGTGACTTTCTGTGACTAATTTTCAGATTAGATATTTAAACACAGGAGAGTCATCGCTCTCTGATTCACTATGGACTACTTGCAGCTCTCAATCTGAATCTCTTGCAGTAGGTACAGAAAAGTGGGAGAAAGCCAAAGCACTGCTAGTAAGAGCTTAATGCGAGTCATGAAAAAAGGCCCATACTTGGCTAGCTATAGATGCCCAATGCAGAAAATTGCAAAGGAGGAGAAAGAACTGCTGGCAATATGGTTGCCATCCAGCCCGTGCTGGGTGATTTTTCTGAGGAAATAATTGTGGTTTGCATTACTGCAGGAGAAAAAGGGGTTAAAAGAGCCTAGAGAAAGTACCCTCCATTCCTGTTTGCAGAATATGAACTTTTTTACAGCCTGAAAGATGCCACCTCAACCTGCAATCTTCTCCTCATCTATAGGTCTGCCATTATGTGGATAATTTCTCACAAAAAAGATCTGTTGTTTTAGGATAAACACAATATACCAAGAATAATTTTCCATTTGAGAATCTCTGAAAACTAGTATATTTTACTGCTGAAGAGTTTTTTGGGTTGCTGTTATGATGATTTTTTTTCACTGTATCATTTCTCTTCCTGGTTGATTTCACTGTTTGCTCTTACAGCCTAAAATCATGTAATGTGTAATTTACTTTGGTTTTATGTTCTGACATGGGAAAGAAGCTTTGTGTGTGATTACCATAAAAAATTTTAACCTGAAGATTATTGGAAGAACAAATCAAGTCTCATTTATATTTCAGGTGAAAAAAGAATAGATATTGTCATAAACCTTTATTATATTCATTTTGCATTTTAAATGCTTGTATTGAAAATAAAATCAAATCCTTACCACTCCTCCACACATTTCCGAAGCCTATATCCAGTCAAATAGAGATTGGAAGAGACTGTGCAGCCGCAGAATCACACAGGAGATATCACTGAATTTTGACATGATCTTATACTGTACGTATCTATAGCTGACAGAAGAGGATCCTGGAGTAGATAGACCCTTGGTCTGTCCCAGTACAGGCTCTCTCATGTTGATACCTAGTCACTGCCTGACAGGAAGGAAGCTGAGGAGAAGTAATTGCACTGACTTTTCTGTTCCTTTGACGTGGTCCATTTCTGAGAACTGCAGGCATTCCTTTTACATTACTGATTTTTTTTTGCTTTCTTTCCATTGGGTTGGATTTATTTTGTGTCCCCTTCATCCTGTCTGATACTGGAGCACAATAACCACACCATACTTGGTTCAGCTTAGTGCATTTCAAGCCCATAGATTGTAATAATATCCCACCCTTAATAGTGACTTTGATCATTCAGGTGGACATTTACAAGATTATTATTTTCATAACAATGTATTTTCTTCACCATCTGATGAACATCATTGTTCCAAATTCAGCAATGGTTCGGGAAATTGTCTCATTACTAACAGTGTTGTGGGCTTCTTTAAATAGTAAACAGCCTTCGGTATTTTTTATTTGTGATCCAAACTGCAGAACCACGAAGGACTTTTTGTTTAGGAACCACTACATCACTAATTGTAAACCAAAGATACATTAATGTGAGAAATTAACCATATCTGAGAGAACAAGGAAATTGAATTGTAGCACACTTCTGTTCCTGATACCAACCAAGAATATGGCTATTTGGCAGTAAACGTCATATCACTTGATTCTACAGGACTACAGGCATTTGGGACATAGTGGAGAATGACATTTGAACACACATTTTAGTGAAAGTCTCTAATTAAAGTCTCAACTTGAGAAATCTGTTCAGATGCTTTTAACTTATTTACATGCATCTCAGCATTAAATCGTCTTTTGCATAGAGCCTCAGTAGAGAACAATCATTCCATTTCACAGAAAATGCCAAGATCGTGACATTTATTTTTGTTTTGCCCTGGAATGAAAAATCAAGCATTCTTAAATTCTGTGCAGAAATAAATATTCTTTCATGTCCAGTATTTCAAAAATGTTTGGGAAGTATTGAAATGGTTTGCCTCTCACATAGTAAAATTTTTCTTACTGGAAATGTTAACAATTAAATGTGTTGACTTTTTATTTTTGGACCTAGATAAGGTCAAGAGTGGCCATTTCAAGACCAGTCAGGTTGTCATTTAAGGGTATGTCTACACAGCAACCAAAGATGTGTTATAAACAAACGAAGCTACTTCTAAACTCAGTGGCTCAGGTATCCAAGAGCAATGCAGTTGTGACTGCACAAACTCCAGCCCCTCAGTGATGACCCAAAACTCTTTGACAGGACTCATGCAGCTCACCGTGAAACTCTATAGACCCACGTCTGTGGATTGTGTTCCAGTTCCAGCGTCGGCATTTTGTGGGGTTGGATGGAGAAGCAAGAGAATACAGTTGGAAAGAGATTGGGAAAAAGACTTGGTCATAAACATGAGGGTGCCCTGACCCTCATGCTCTCTCCACACCGCTGCACTCTGCTGTTGAGAGGGTAGGAGAGTGTTTGGAAGTGGAGCACTGGAAGTAGGAGTAGCAGTTTGGGGTATCTGTCTTCTCCCTGGGCCCACTAGTGAGTGGGAAAATAAAGAAGCCTTCAAGTTCAGCACTCTTTTGGCTTGAGTTTTCAGTGTATTTTAAAATGAAAAACATGAAAATTAATTTTATCCTTTGTATGGTACAATTTTTAAAAGAAAAAACATATGAAAAAATTAGACCTGAAGTTCCACATTTCATTATTTCTTTTAGCTCTTTCCTTAAGGGCTGGTTGCAGTATGATGCTGACATACTAGTAGTATGTAGTGACAGTTTTTAGCCACAGGTTGACTATATTTGTGCACAGTAGGATGCTTATCACACTGCATCTGTGATAGCCATATGTTCTTGCTTTGAGGTTCACGGAGGTGTCATTGACCATCACTGTATCCCTTCAAAATGAACTTAAAAACAAGCTAAAGAAATACCTAAATTCAATTTCTATTTTAGAAGCTCACTTTGAAAGTAAATTGGGAACGTTGCCTGAGAGGTTTTCCAGAATAGCTGTCCCTGTTTGGTGGGCAGGATTACAGTACAGGTGATCAAAAATATTCCTTGGATTGTCCCTTAGGATCTGCTTGAACAATTTATCTGCCCAACGCAGTCACTTACGCTAAGACTTTTGCGTTGCAGTCGATGCCAGAGCTGGTATGAGAGAGATCCTGAAAAATCTCTGTAGAAGTATTCTGTGGGAAAAGTAAATAGAACTGATGTGATGCTGTTGGCAGTAGTAAATCCCTGTCTGTTTGTTTGTTTGGGGTTTTTTTGTTTGTTTATTTTTACAATGTTTGCAACTGTGTTTGAGGGGGAAGAAGGTTGAGACAGTGTCTCATCACATAATTCCTTCCAACAGCAGCTAAAGCCCAGCAGTAATGGCTGTTCTGTTACTGAGATACCACACACAAACGTAAACAAACTTAAATGTCTGCCTTCAAAAAGAACTGCTGCATCCACATTAGTTAGAAGAAAACAGTTTAAAAAAGGGAAGCTGTGTTTCTTACCAAATTGCCGCCTCCTTTTCCAGCACACCAGCAGTTTTTTAACCACAGAAACACAAGAAATAGACTCTTTGGTCAGCCAATCGACACACCTAACAGTAAACAAAACTATTACAGAGTAAAATCAGCTACTTTTTTCCATATTGGACTTGAAAAGGTAGGGAACATGGGAACGTGGAGGGAAGAAATGCTTCACCTAAGGCAGGGAATTGTCCCAAGCAGTGCTGCCCTCCTTCTTGCCCTCTGTGGTTAATAATGGACCTCAGAAAAGCCTGCAGAGATCAGTTCCTAGAGAAGATGGGGTGAGTGAAATCCCCAGTCTCTGAAACATGTGCACTGGCTGGATTCTAGCACACTTGCTGCACTGAAAAGGTGTTCCAAGTTCTTGCTCAGATACTATCAAGCAGGAGAGGTGGCAGCCTGTCCAGATATTCTTCATCTATTACCAGTATTTAAGGAGGCTGTTTTCTCCACTTCCACAGCAGTATTCTTTGTCTCATGTTGGGAACAAGCCTAATTCAAACAATTTGGAGTCCTCCAGACAGGGAAAGAAGGCACTTATGTTATCTATCTGCCCCACCAACTCTGAAAGTTTACCTGACTCAGAGATGTCCCTAACGTTACTTCTAGAAAGGAGGGAAAGGTTTGTAGTTTGTAATGATTGTCACTGAAATAAATGTAAAATAAGAGCACTATCTTCCCACCAGCTCAAGTCCATCAGAGAAGAAAGCAGAAAAAACCTTTCTGTTCTAGGTGTATACTTTCCATAGCTGTGAAGCGATTTACAAAAAAGTGATGGAGCTGATGGTTCTTAAGGGCTGAACCAGACCTAGGAGTTCCTGCCGTTGCTTCAGCCACTTCCTTCTCACTACCAGCCTTATCTTCTGAACTCTGGCCGATCGGTGTCACACTAACACAATATTCTTCATAGGAGCTCTTTACCTCCAGGAGAGTGAGTTTTGTCACGTGATGTTCTTCATGGCCTGGGTCTCCTCTCTTTGCTTTCCAGTGTTCGTACAGAGCTTCCACGAATGCAGCTTCCCAGAGCAAAGAAGAAGTGGCCTCTTTCTGTTTTTACCTGCTCTGTTGAAGAACGCGGCTTCTGGAGTGGCTTGTAACACTGTCTGATAGCTCCACTCACACAGCTTAGAGAGAAAGGGTGCTGGAAGTGACAGTATAAATTCATTGCTGCCTATCCTAGAGGCATCATTGCAGGGGGAAATCCTAGACAATTGCTGCTGTAAGGGCAGGCTTTGTGAGGTGAAATAAATCAATGAATAATTATTGCCTCTGACGGCAGCGGCAGCCGGCAGCAGAGCTATGAGGGTGAGACAGGCAGTACACGCTAATAGGCTGGGGGAATCCTGTCTTGACAGTTTTCATCCTGCTCCATTTCTTTCAGCAAATAAGATGCATCTGTTTGCCTCCAGCTCTCAGCAGACAAAGTAAACAGTCATGCTACAGCAGGTCACAGTGTGACTTCACGTGGGTAAACTGAACTACTCTGAAGCAATATGCATTTATCCAGCAAAAGGACACCGGAGAAAACCTGTGCTGGGGGTAGCTAGCAAACGCCAGGGACAAGGAATGTCTCAACAGTAAGTCAGAGCAAAACAGGAAATGCCACGTGCAATTGTCAAGGTGCAACAAAACACAGTGGTAAACACTCGAGCCAAAATAAAATAGCCTGTTCTTATTTAACCTTCCTCTCTCTTTCCTTCATCAAAAAATATCTGCATGATTTCTGCAGTCGCCATCTTTTTTTTTTTTCCTCACATTACAGTGTCCACTTACCACAGTAAATGTAACAAATGTTCAGGGTTGGCCACTAGGATTTGGTGTATTCCTGCCTCTCCCAGGAAAGATTGAGAGCACAGATCAAGAATCCCTTCTGTCTGCAATGTCTTGTCTTCCATACGCTGGTTAATAGGATCCACCAGTTCTCTCTTATTCACATGTATAAGAGATTTGAAATTTCCATTTTGCTGGATGCCACAGGTTTCAAGGAAATCAAGCTGTTTAGCTTTTAGATCCCATGGTAGCCCAGGTCCAAAAAGCTTCTCCTGCTGTATTACATTAATTTGTCTGTTAGAATGTATGTGTTTTCCAGACTTCATAGTTGCTAATAAAGTGTGAATAGCTGTGGATCTTGATAACTAAAACCACATATTGATTATTGGTTACAGAAAGTCATGTGTTCCATGAAGGAAGAAATAATGTTTGACATTATCCTGGGATTTATTAAAGACATTAAATGATAAGAAGGGGAACTATTTCCCCCTCTTTTAATATATTTCTTTCCATAATTATATGTGTAACATATTTTTGTAGGTTTGTGGAAAAGATTTTAAGCTTTTTCTATAATATTTGTGGTTTGTTTTATGGGGCTGATGTTTTTGTTGACCAGGACAGAGATTGTTTCTTCTTTAGGACTTAGATACATCCTGCCTAGCTTGTGGCACTGAAATTCCTCAGCTGGGAACTCAGTCTTAACTCTCTGTTTAATTAATGGAATGTGTGCCTTGAAAGAATGGTCCAGGTACAAGTGATATCAGATCAGGAGAGGTGTATGACTTCCATTTACTCTAGAGCAAATCTAGGGAGAACCTGCTCTCCCCATACAGTCAGGATGAAACTTTTAAATGTGGCTTCAGCAGAAACTGTACAACAGGTCAGTGCCTCACTAGCCCCATCTGCTTTGAGGTTGCTTTTCTTCCATATTTTTCCTTTTTTTCCTGAGATGGACTTAATATCGACCACTAATTTCTGGTTGTGGTAGCTAGTGCTGACAAGGTGAAAGGCTATGTCTGTTTTAGTAAATGAGCCAGTGCCAGGGAATGTCCTGGGTATGGCAGCTCAATCCTCCACGCAGGCAAAGTGCTAGAGCAATCCCTGGCATGGTTTTGGACCTGGCAGGCTGGCTCCCTTCCAGACAGACCTGGGCATGGTTCAGGACATGGCACAGGCCAGGGACTATTCCCAGCAGACAACTTGGATGCAGCCTCTCTGCTGTGGAGGGCAAGAAAGTGCAATAGCATAGACATGGGTCTCTTACCATTTGCCTCGGGGCCAGAGAATTGTTATGATCACATTTGAATTACCAGGATAGACAAAGCAAGAGGCCCTCTGTATTTACGCTGCATTATGAATCCCTTGGTGCTCTGGCAGTGCTGCACAAAGCATCCAAGGTAAGCATGAGTCTGATCCAAAACCCACTGAAAGCAGTGGAGGCCTTCTGTTGTTATTAATGAGTTCTCAGTCAGACTGTAAATGAGCACTAAATGTTAAAAGGAGAAGCATTTGGAAAAAAGAACATATGGGGACAGATATATGTTATGGATATACCTACTTTTAAAGAAAGGAAAGCAAAAAAAGGGCTTTGACAGAAAAGAAAAATAGAACCCAACCAGGTGAGTTACTGCTGTGCTTTTAATAACATACTATTTTTTCATGTCTTGCTGCACAAAGAGTCTATGATGATTCCACCTAAATGCTGATATCAGTCATTGATTTATACTTTGCTTTAGACTTTATTAAATAGGCTAAACATATAATTTCCTTACAAAAGTAATAGTTTCTCAAAATGTTTCAGTATTGCACTTTAATCTGTCATCTGAATAGAGCCTATACTAGCCCATTTTCTAATTTGGTGATAACAGCATTAATTCAGCCTAAATACTCCTTATGAAATAACTACGATGTTTGGGATCCTACATTTTATGTTTGAGAAAAATGAGCTTTATAATAGGATATTTGGAAGTCATAGCTCAATTAAAAGAGTTTAAGTTATTCTTTTGACAAAAGAGTTATATCATGAGACTTCCAGTGCATTGAGTTTCTTTTAAGAGTGAGATAATGACTCAAAAAGGAAAATAAAAAGCAGATATATTAAATCATTTCCATGATTGCCATACTCTCACTCTTCTTTCCAAAATAAGTGAAATTTCAGTCCATCCTGTGCCTTATGACTTTGTCATGAGTTTTAAACTCAATCTCTTCCAGGAACACTGAGAATAACAAGCAAATGTGGATTTCGTGAGCTGCCTCTTTTGCATACCTTTCCTTTTACACTTTTCAAGTAATGTTGATGTAATTAATTATGGGTTTATTGGAATACAGAGCTTGCTTGTAAGGAAATAATTGTTACACTTTGATTTGTCATACTCTGATTAAAAGCACTGTACATGTGATTGCTTCCAGCTATTAACTACGCTGCAGTTGAGGGGCAAATTGTGCCCCAATCCAAACATCCGTATATCCCTGTAGTCCATATATCCTCATTAACTGCAAGATTAGTCAGAGCAGAATTTGACTGAGTCAGAGATATCTTTTTGGCAAAGTCGATTCACTGAAATAATAACCCAAATGCTGTTCACTGTTGCAAAGAGTCTGTAGGTTTTCACTTAAAGCTTGTATTCCTTTTATAATCATCAACTCCCACCATGCTCTTACAGCTGATACCTCTCTGTAGCTAGTCTCTCACAAGTAGGCATGGATGACTCTTCAAACAACATTTATTACTAGCTGGAAACTGTTAAGATGCTGTTACTTAAAAAAAAAAAAAAAAAAAAGAAACGTGGTAAATCATCCATCCAGCTGGTGAGAGTGCAAGTCTGAACAAAAAGCTAACATTCACTGTGTTGGCGAAGACGTTCAACTGTAGGAACCATGGTTTGTTTTTTTTTTCCTCTCTCCTAAAGTATTTCTGATAGTTTCAGAAAGTTGATAAGGGATGGGAGAACAGTGCATACTTGTATCTGCAGGGATTCACGGCAGCAGAGGGAAGTTGACATTAATGTGGAGAAAAGTCCAAACTTCTATATCAGGTGACTGAGAAAACATGAAGGTGAAGTGAATTCCAGACCAATATTTGATGGATAAAATTGGAATCACTAGGAATTTTCTAAGTTTTTAGTGTTAACAAAGAGCTTCCCTATATCTTTTATAATTATCCACAGTATTCCTGTCTAAGATACCACTGTGGAACGATACACCGTGTGGAACAGAAATATTATGATAAAAAGTCAGGGGACACCTTTGTTATGCTCAGGGATATTTTGGGTAGGGGAAAGGCAGGACAGAGAGGGATACCCCAGCGCAGAAGATTTTGGCGTG
>NW_009235112.1:0-3292 GCF_000690835.1 Fulmarus glacialis
GAGCCACAGGGAGAAGCAAAGAGACAAAGGAAATGAAAAGCTTTGTTCTGAGCATCGAAATCGGCATAAATCTGAAGCTATGCAGACCCTACCCATAGAAGAGTCTCCTGGTTTGGTCATTCTGGATCATACAGGCTTGTCATTCAGGATACTACAGGATTTTCTGACAAGGAAGCAACACTATTTATCCTCCCCACAGTCAACAGAAACAACGTTCTCATTGGAACTTCTTGCTGCACTGTTAGGTACAGGCAAAGCCAGGCAGGTGGCATAATGGCCAGTAGAGAGTGGGAGCTGCCTGGAGCTCCTCTGGGACAACGAGCTGCTGAGGTTGTCCTGCAGCCAAGGGATCTGTGCAGCACAGCACGCGCGTGAAGACCATGCTGTCCACACAGCACAGAACAGCACAGCACCAACTGCTCAGGTTTCCCTCTGAGAAGGCTGTCCTCCACCCTGCTGCCACAGCTGAGGTGCAGTGGCCCAAATGTGCACTGCCAGGAAGAGCTGTATGTCCAGGGCTTGTCACAGAGCTGTGACGGGTTTGGATTGAATGAGTAGAATACCATAGCATAACATAAACCAGAACAGAACAGAACAGAATAGTTCAGTTGGAAGGGACCTACAATGATCATCTTGTCCAACTGCCTGAGCACTTCAGGGCTGACCAAAAGTTAAAGCAAGTTATTGATGGCATTGTTCAAATGCCTCTTAAACACTGACAGGCTTGGGGCATCGACCACCTCTCTAGGACGCCTGTTCCAGGGTTTGAACAACCTCGCGCTGAAGAAATGTTTCCTAATATCTAGCCTGAATGTCCTCTAGCACAGCTTTCAACCATTCCCAAGCGTCCTATCACTGGATCCCAGGGAGAAGAGATCAGCACCTCCCTTTCCCCTCCTCAGGAAGCTACAGACAGCAATGAGGTTGCCCCTCAGCCCACTTTTCTCCAAACTAGACAAGCCCAAAGTCCTTAGCTGCTCCTCAGAGGACATGCCTTCCAGCCCTTTCACCAGCTTTGTTGCCCTCCTCCAGGGGTCCTCAAGGACCTTCACATCCTTCTTAAATGGTGGGGCCCGGAACTGCACACGGTGTTCAAGGTGAGGCTGCACCAACGCTGAATACAGTGGGACAATCCCCTCTCTTGACCGGCTGGCCGAGCTGTGTTTGATGCACTCCAGGATGTGGTTTACCCTCTTGGCTGCCAGGGCCCACTGCTGGCTCCTCTTGAGCCTGCTGCCCACCAGCACCCCCAGATCCCTTTCTGCAGGGCTGCTCTCCAGCCACTCCTCTCCCAGTTTATATTTGTGCCCAGCGTTACTCCGTCCTAGGTGCAGAATCCAGCATTTTTGACTTGTTAAATTGCATCCCATTAATCACAGCCCAATGCTCCAATCTATCTAGATCCCTCTGCAAGGCCTCTTGTCCCTTGAAAGAGTCAACAGCACCTCCCAGATTGGTATCATCAGCAAACTTGCTAATGGTGCACTCAACTCCTGCATCCAGATGGTTGATAAATATATTGAACAGATCTGGCCCTAGGATTAAGCCCTGAGGAACACCACTGGTGACCGGTCGCCAGCCAGATGTAGCCCCATTCACTACAACCCTTTGAGCTCTGCCCTTCAGCCAGTTCTTCACCCAGCACACCGTGAACCCACTCATCCCACAGCTGGACAACTTGTCCAGAAGGGTGCTGTGAGGGACAGTATCAAGAACCTCACTAAAATCCAGAAGAACTACATCCACCACCTTCCCTTCATCCACGAGGCGGGTGACCTTATCATAGAAGGGTATCAAATTAGTTCAACAGGACTTTTCTTTAACATGCATTCACAAAGGGAAAGGGAAAGTCCAAAGGTCCCTTCCAACCTCAGCATTTCTGTGATTCTATGAGTATAAAGGAGAAAAGTAAGACAGAAAGAAGAGAACACCACAGAGCCTTGACTGCAAATACAGCGGGATCCTGTGGAGAGGACCCATGCTGGAGCAGGGGAGAAGTATGGGGAGGAAGGATTGACAGAGATGAATTGTGATGTACTGACAGAGCCCCCCCATTTCCCTCCCTCCCTGCACCGCTCAAGGTTGGGGTGGGTAGAAGAATTGGGAATGAAGGAGTAATTTGAAATTTTCCTGGGAAAAAGGAGTGGGGTGGGGCAATGGTCTTTAATATTTTTGTTATCATTTCTCACTCTCCAAATTCTTTTAATTGGCAATAAATGTCATGCCTTCTTGGCCTGTGACAGCTTGAAAGGTTTATATACAGCTAAGCTTAATCATCCAATAGCACACACACACACTTTAGTCCTCTCCCATCACACTCAGTTCCTTTTGAGTATTCTCAGTCATCCAGTGTTGTTCTGCATGTGCAGTCTTGGTTGGTAAAACATGACCTTCTGTGGTCCAGATGTTCCCCTCCATCTGCCAAACACAGGTTAATTTTTATTCTCCTCCTTCTTACGGCATCCTGGTCATGTCTCTTCTCGGGATTTTTATCTGGCAATCTAGGCTCAGCAGTCTACCCTTTCATCACAGCTAATATCATTAAACTGTACTGTGCCCAGGCTTTGGGATCTGGTACCTAAGACCATAGCCATGACCCGCCAGCTGACAGACCCCTCAGCAGAGATTGTTCTCGAGCTATTTGGTATAAGGTATCATAGAATCATAGAATAGTTTGGGTTGGAAGGGACCTTGAAAGGTCATCTAGTCCAACCACCCTGCAGCGAGCAGGGACTTCAACTAGATCAGGTTGCTCAGAGCCCCGTCCAACCTGACCTTGAATGTTTCCAGGGATGGGGCAGCTACCACCTCTCTGGGCAAGATGTGCCAATGTTTCACCACCCTCACTGTAAAAAAGTTCTTCCTTGTGTCTAGTCTAAATCTACCGTCTTTTAGTTTAAAGCCATTCCCCCTTGTCCTGTCGCAACAGGCCCTGCTAAAAAGTCTGTCCCCATCTTTCGTATAAGCCCCCTTTAAGTACTGAAAGGCCGCAAGAAGGTCTTCCCGAAGCCTTCTCTTCTCCAGGCTGAACAACCCCAACTCTTTCACTCTTTCAGCCTGTCCTCACAGCAGAAGTGTTCCATCCCCTTGATCATTTTTGTGGCCCTCCTCTGTACCCCCTCCAACAGGTCCACATCTTTCTTGTGCTGAGGACCCCAGAGCTGGACGCAGCACTGCAGGTGGGGCCTCACCAGAGCAGAGCAAAGGGGCAGAATCCCTTCCCTCGACCTGCTGGCCATGCTTCTTCAGATGCAGCCCGGGAGACGGTTGGCCTTCTGGGCTGTGAGCCCAC
>NW_009235113.1:0-434 GCF_000690835.1 Fulmarus glacialis
AATTACATGCATGTCCAGTGGGGGAAGGTTTAATTTTGACGATGGAGGGTCGTACTGTGGAGGCTGGGAGGACGGAAAGGCTCATGGCCACGGAATCTGTACCGGCCCGAAGGGTCAAGGTGAATATTCGGGCTCCTGGAGTCACGGCTTTGAGGTGCTGGGGGTCTACACTTGGCCCAGCGGCAACACTTACCAGGGCACCTGGGCGCAGGGCAAGCGCCATGGCATTGGCATGGAGAGCAAGGGGAAGTGGGTGTACAAAGGAGAGTGGACCCATGGATTTAAGGGACGGTACGGGGTCCGAGAATGCACTGGAAATGGGGCCAAGTACGAAGGCACCTGGAGCAATGGATTACAGGATGGCTACGGGACAGAGACCTACTCGGATGGAGGTAGGTGCTGCATTGGTGCCTTTCTGGTGGAGGCGGGCGGTG
>NW_009235113.1:460-1265 GCF_000690835.1 Fulmarus glacialis
CGAATAGGGACCCTGATTTTGGGCAGGAGTCTGTGAGTTTGCAACCTGCTAGCTTGGAGTGAGGGATGCTCATACCCCGCAGGAGATAAGGAACCAGCCCAGCAGGGCATCAGCCCAGCTCTTTGCCACAGGTAGCCCCATATGTTCAACGGGTCTCTGGGTGCCGAGTCCTCCCCCCCTCTTCTTTGACCAGGCTTTTTGGGGAGGGGAGCCAGCTGTGCTGGTGGGGGGACGCCCAGCTCTCGCCTAGGGGGGGTCGGAGGACATGGAAGGCCAAGCCGTCAGGAGACGACCCAAGTTGCCCATGGGATTCGCAATTCTGCACCACAGGAACCTGTAGGATTTGCATCGAAGCAACCCGGGGCAGAGGGGAGGTGAGCGTGCGGGGGGGATCCAGGGCAGGTGGGTGCAGCTCTGGTGCTGCAAATGCTTCCAGTGAGGGGCTGGGGTCTTTGCACCCCCTGCAGCCCCTCCAAACACAGCCCCATGTTTAATAATACCAGGCAAAAGACTTTAATTCAGACAAGAGTCTTACATTCCTAGTTTATGGCTTAATGCTTAGCGTAGGGGCTCAGAGGGATCACCAAAGCTATTCTCTGCCGTCAACACGGCTTAACGAGATGTTGAGGGGAAACAAGGATTAAATAAAAAACAAGAAAACCCAATTGGAGCGATCAAAAAAAAAAAAAAAATTGCTGGACTAACAAGCTTTAAGGCCAAACTAGGAGAAACAGCTGGTGCTGTGCTGTAAGTGGCTGTATCATCCTCTCTCATGTTTTGTGGCTACTTCCATCTAAATTGCCAC
>NW_009235113.1:1339-4078 GCF_000690835.1 Fulmarus glacialis
AAGTAAGGTTTTTCTTTTTCTTTTTTTTTTTTTTTTTAAAGACATTATCGGTTTCCAGGACTGTTACATTAAGGAAATTGCAGCGTTGATGAGCTCCATCGCAGCCTTCCTGAAAGGTGCTGCAAGACCTTTCTCTAGAAAACCCAGTTTGCTGCTTTGTGATTTTACAGGGAGGCAAGATTAAACGTTACCTGCAGCTGCTCTTTTATGCTCTCAAAGGGAGAGGTGGAACAATCTCTTGATTTTTAATGATAATTTTCTGCTGGTGGCTTTCTCCTAAAGGAAAATATAGCTGCAACCTTTTGTTTCAGCTGCCTGGAATAATGCTGGGGTCTGAGCTGGAATCTGCCGAGTGTGTGTTTGCAAGCCATCGATAAATCCCAGCAGTCCTTCAGTTGAGAATAAAGCTTGGTCAGAGAATAATCGCGGTCTCCCACGTTCAAAGCGGTCAGGAGGGGATGGGGGGGGGGGTTCAGCATGCTCCCAGCGCCGGTGCCGTCGCCCTGCTCCCCTCCTGGCACCCAGCCCCTGCCAGGGAGGTTTGCGGGAAGGCGGACAGAAGTCTCGACAAACTACAGGTCTCCGAGGGCCGGGTGTTGCAGGGCTGGCCCCCACCCCGGCACGCTCCCTGTCAACTGCAGCACGGCGGCTCTTTGGGAACCCAGGGGAGCATCTCCAAATCGGGGTGGCTTACCGGCGGGCAGAAGCAAAGAGCTTTTTCTTCCATTTTGTCAGGCCAGCCTGGCTTCTCGGTGTTGGGGGACCGAAAAGCTATGTTGCACGTTTATCATCTTAGGAGGATGAGGAGGAAACGAGGGCAGGGTCTGCTCCCCCCGTCCTAGGAGGAGGGGGCGGCCGTGCTGGGGAAATGCAGAGCCGTGGTACCTGTGGCCAAGCCCATCCTGCTGCCGGCAGCAGGGACGAGCCACGCACGCCCCGACCAGGCTCCTCCACACCGGCTTTTCCCCCCATTTCGGTTGGGCAGTCACCGTGGAGTGACCGAACCCAGCCAAAACTGCACTTTCACCAACTCGGTTGCAAGTCCCCAGAGGCCACAGCCCTTTCCCAGTCTCCATTCTGGGTGGAAAACACCAAAGTTTGGCATCTCCAGCCTTTTGGACACCGAACCTTAATGAACTTTGTGCTTTTGGATACAAGAAGCTGATGCGTGCAGGAAGGGTGGCTGCATAGCTACTGCACAGGGGAGGCAACTGTTGGGAAGGATGTTTCTCATTAATCTATTCAAGTTATTACCTTCATCAAACTGAAGTATCCTAGAATCCTCGCCCCAGCATCTGTCACTTGCCACCCACAGATAAATATTCATCCCTTGCATATTTTTTTTTTTAGCACATCAACCAGGGCTAGGGGATGGGTCCCTAAATGCGCAGCGAGGCTCGGGAAGCGAGATGCCCCAGAATTCATGGGTTTCACTCCCAATTTTACCATTTCCTTGCACAAAAGTGGGTAAGGGCGAATCTCGACACTCCACCAACCGTCGCCAGCGCTATCTTGGGGAGCGATGTTTTGCGTGACTGATGCACACGTGTTAATGCGTTGGGCTTGGATGTGGGCTATGGCATGCGGTGGCCTGAGCCGCGTTGCCACCTTCCGCCGCCGTCCTGGCTCTGCTCGCCGCCCCGGGTACCGTCCCCCTCCCCACGCCGGGTGCTCACGCCTGCCACGCGCACACGCATGCACGCTTCCCCCACATGCAGCTTGCAGATCTTGCACCTCCCACGCGGACACACTCATCGCCATGCACACACGCCTCTCCTCCCCACGCCGAGACGCCGCTTCGCCCCTCCGCTCGCATACCCACACGCACGTGGTCTGCCCCCAACCCGGCGCCAGCGCTCTCTGACCCGTGCACGCGCCGGATGAACGCAAACCGCCTTCCCTGAGCCGTGCCGATGTGTGTCCATCAATGCAAACCTATTGCGCACAGCCCAGATAAGCAAACCCAGCCTCACCGTTCCCCTAGGAGCCCATACTTTGCCAAATCTCCCTGGCACCGCTGCACGCCCGACCCACAGTCCTGCAGATGCGGCACACGCGTGCACCGTCGTCTTTCCCCTGCGGGCATGCGCTCACTCGGACCCCCCCAAACCACAGTACCGCTCACAGGTCTTTGTCTTTCTGCCAAAAATCCCTGCCACCTCCTGCTCCCATCCAGAAGCACCCCGATATTACATAAACCAGGCTTCTGAGGATTGCTTCTGTTGGATGCTGGAGTTGCACCACTCGTTCACTGGGCCTGATTCAGCCCGGCTCCAGAGCGGGAGCAGGATTGCTCCCTTGCTTCAGGTGAAAGGGGCTGTATCCACCTGGATCAGCACCGATGTGAGCCAGAGCCGCTGCCGTCACCCTTGCCGGAGCTGGTGGAACCTCTCTGGAGCAGGGGGTTGGAGACCTCCTCCCATCGGAGACCCTCTCCCAAGCAGGTCTGGAGATCAGGAGACTTCTCAGCTGGTTCCTGCCTTTCTGTAACTCCACGGACGTTTTGGAAATACTCAGTGATCTTACGCTGGGGACAGTTTGAGTTGAGTTGTTGCAGGCTTGCCGTGCAAATCCTAGGGCTGTGCATTGGGTTTGGGTTTTGCTGCTGAAACCGTGGTTGTGGGGGTGGGTAAGACGGGATGGATGAAGGAAGCCCCAAATCTGCTTTTGCCCTTTCCGTCCCTGCCAAAGCTGTTTTTCCTCCTCCCTCCACCTCTCCCCAGCTGAGCGTTTGGGATC
>NW_009235114.1:0-436 GCF_000690835.1 Fulmarus glacialis
TCAGGACCCGTGGATGGATCTCATTGGGTTACATGGATTTGTGCACCTTCCTTAGATGGTCTCAAACCTGATCTTCTCCTACAGTGGGCGTCTATTCATTCTCCCAATCCCTGCCTTTGCCTTCTGTGACTTGGGTGGTGAGGCTTGAGCACTTGCCGATGAAGACTGAGGCAAAAAAGTCATTGAGTACCTCCACCTTCTCCATATCCCGGGTAACCACGTCTCCCATTGCCTTCCAGAGAAGGCCCGCATTTTCCCTAGTCTTCCTTTTACCCCCGACGTACCTATAGAAGCTTTTCTTGGTGCCCTTGATGTCCCTGGCCAGATTTAATTCTACCAGGGCTTTAGCTTTCCTAGCCTGGCTACTCGGACAATTTTGGTTTGTGTGATTCTTGTGCTGGCACAGCCTTTACATCACCCTAGCTGCCAGCTTCCC
>NW_009235114.1:463-5051 GCF_000690835.1 Fulmarus glacialis
TGCTGCAGTCGGGACAGACAGAGGTCTCATGGAGCTTGTAAGTGTGAGAGGTATGCATTGGTATAAGCTAATGGAAATAGCTTTAAAATGGACATGGGCAGTGGTGGCTGATCTTGCTATGAGCTGGGAACCTATGAAAAGCAGAGCAAATGGTTGGGTTGCTGAGCAGGAGGAGTTGTTCATGCTTCATCTTGCAAAGGAGCATCTGCTTGGGAGACGTAGCCTGTAGACGACCATCCAGTGGCCCTTAATGGGTATTTTCTTTTTCCATTCTTCCCAATCACACACGCTAACGCTTACGCATGATCATTATTCTTTTGTCCAAGGCAAGCCTGCAGTTGTCCTGAATGCCTGCAGAGGTTGTTCCTTAACCAGACGAGGACATATACTTCCATTTTCTGTTCCTCTCTTTACCCCCAGGTTACCCTGGCAAATCTTTTCTGGTGATGAAGGCATGACAGTAGCAGCCAGAATGAAACCTGACTTCTAAGTGGCAACTCCTACCACAGTTAATAAAGTAAGGTTTATTAAACAACTTAATAACTACCAAACTTAATAAACTAATAGCTTACTTCTTAACAAATTAAACTGAAGTTGCAATGTTATTTTGTGTAACTCATAACGCTCTGTTCTGAATGAGCAAACATAATTTACATGAGTGAAAGCTGCCTCCAAACCCACGTGTTCACAACATGATGAGAAGTATGAAAAAAAAAAAAAGCAATCACAGATGAAGAGGGAGACGTGTTGCTGACAAGATTTGATCTGGCTTTTTGTAGCATAGACTGCATGGATCCAGATGGTGTTAAAAAATAATAATCAAGGGCAAAGGCACATACACAGAGCTCTAACGGAACAAGATGACTGGTTCTAGTTACATATTAGTAACTGCTAAGCAGAAATGTTATCGTTAAGAAGTTAATCAAAATGTTCCATCAAATTGTTTAGAGATAAGATTCAAATCTGATAAAGAGCACACATCTTTTTTTCCCATGAGTATTGCACTGGAAGAGCAATCATGTTTATATATTGTATGATTAAGCATTGCAACCTTGGGAAACAATGAAGTTTGATTTTGTTCTTTTAAGTTCCAGACATTCAAGTTATTCTTTGACGCTATTTTGTTTTCACAGTAGGTGAAGTCAAAGGCAGAGATCAAGTGTGGACCATTTAATCTCAAGTGGAAGGAGCTTAGGAATTTGTGAGCAAATGAAAATGAAAACTGGAATGGAAACCTGTCTGCAAGCTTTATGATACCGGTTACAGTGTACATGTTTTAAGTAATGAACTTTGGGGGGAAAAAAAAAGAAAAAAAAAAATCCATGAAAGCAATAAGGAAAAAATAGGAAAAGGTGGCACTTCTGATGGTTTTGAAGTAGTTTAATACAAAGGAGACCAATCCCTATGCACTCCAGCAAATTATTAATTTGGGTGTAGGAGAATACAGAATCTGATCTGTGATGAACATCCATATTATCTGTAAACGTGCCAAATGTATGTCTCCAAAATTAAGCTGTTTCGTTAAAAATAATAAACGCAGTCTTAATTAATTTGGGTGATTAGTCTGAATTGCTGTGGTCTTTGTTTTTTTCCCCAGTTCATTCTGTTGATGCTCAGAAAGGGGAGAGGACAAGGAGAGCAGACACATGGAATCTGTCTGCTGCAAAAAAAATCATAATCTTCTTGCACAAAATAAATTACTAAAACTTGACTTTAGAGCTGCCTTTTGTAATAAACTAGAATATATGAAAAAAGTGGGAAAATGAGATCACCGTATAGTTAATTTCTTCATAATTTCATAGCACAGTCTGAGCAAAATACAGATATTTTGCCGTTACTGGATCAAATACTACAAAAGTCTCTAAGCAACACCTCCAGATTTGAGAGACAGGAATTGACTGCATGACGGTTCAGAAAAGGCAGTTTATTTGGTGGTTATATCTTCTCCTTTTGAGACATGAAGCTCTGTACTACCGGCACTGAAGATAGCTTGAAAACACAGTCCAAGTAGACATGAGAATTAAGATGCCATTTATGAGAATCAAAGGTACTTTAACTGACATGTGGCATCTGTGTCTTAGCAAAGGCCCCTGAGTTCTAATAACAGTGGAAAAGGAGAGCTGTGAAAAAAACCTGGAGAAATACCACTTCTCTATTCTGATCTGCACCTAAAAAAATGACAACTCATAACTCCTGCCCTGCACCCTGGAACCGTGTCTGCCTGGCATGGGTGGTACGAGACACCTGACATGCTTAGATGAAATAAGAGAGCTAGTGTCTAGGATCAGTCCCTTTTTTGCATTTAGGGAATGCAGTGCCAGCCAGACTATTAGACAATATGATTCAGTTATTTGCTACTTGTGCAAAAGCTAGACTGAGCGAGCTGATCCGCATGGTGCAAATAGCAATGAAAATGGTCTAGTTTGCCTGTATCAGTAATATGAGGCTGTGTATACTGTTTAGCATAGATATTAGGCGGCATGCCTAAAAGATCTTCTGCAATGCTGAGATTCTTGAAGAAAGACTGGTACGCAGCTAGACCAACAACCTACCTTTTTTTTTTTCATTCCAAACCTGAGCCGCTGACTTGAATGTTGGGTTTTTTTAATTTTATTTTTAAGCCCATGCTGTGGCTACTGATAGACTCAGCAGTGGGGAATGAGTCATGCACACAGCTCTAAATACAATGTGCACATACTCTGCTAGGTCCAGCTGTACAGCTCGTCTGGAGTCCAGAAGAGGAGGAGCAGAGAAGACAACATTCACTTAAGCCCGGGTCTTTGCTAAGGGGGCAGCCACCAGGTACCAGCAGAGATCTCCACTTAAATGAAGGATGGGAGCAGGGCAGTTGGCCTGAGGAGTCAACATCCACAGCTCAAGCCCTTGTTCTGCTCAACTGGGAGCTCAGTAATAGGCTTTTTACACTAGTCGTGATCTGTAGAGAGTGGAATGTGCCTGACTTGCATGGCTCCAGGGATGCAGGCAGAGCAAATCCTTGTGGCAAATTATAACCTGAATCACCACAATGTGAGAAGGACGGGGAAGAGAAGTAGAACTTTGTGCAGAGTTCACACTGGTGGATTTTACTATCATACTAGTGTGTCGGTGATTTCATACAGTGAAGCTAACATTAAAGATTTTTAGTAAAACTTTCTGAGAATAAATCTGCTTTAGGAAAGTAAAGTAAACCCAGACTTTCTGTGAAGGGCTGCAACCTTATGTATGGCTTTCCGACTGACCAATACAGAATCTGATCTGTGATGAGCATCCATATTATCTGTAAACGTGCCAAATGTATGTCTCCAAAATTAAGCTGTTTCATTAAAAATAATAAATGCAGTCTTAATACCCATGTAGGAAAAGTCTTTGTATAGCAGGGAAGATGATTAACCTGGGCTGGTGAATCTTTGTTGCTGTTTTCACAAGAGGTGACCATCACTGAGACATTGCAACTTCAACCAGTTAAATTGCAAATCCAAGTAAAGCATCTACTCATAAAGAAGAAAACTCCAGTTGAAATGCTTCATTTCCTAAACCGCATATATATTTCCAATCTCTCACCTCCTTTCTTCACGGAAAAAGACCATCACTGTAAGATAGTTGTGGTACAGCTTTTGCAAGAAAAATGTATTTGTTCGGAAACTTGAGCTAGTAGTATAAATTTTGTGATATACAATGAAGTGTAATATTGAATCTGATGTTGGACTTTTTTTCTGCACTGAAAATTGAAAAAAAAGTATTTTCCTCTTGAGTATTTTTAGAGCAGTTAATGACATTAATAAAACCTCAGTCACTTTTGGCTCTGTGGAACCTGCACACCACTGAAAAGTGAGTTGTTCTTACTCACTGACTGGGAGATTCAGTTTTAAATTGTGCTCCTCGCTGATTCCCATTTGAAAAGAATAAGCAGAAATTTAATGTTTTTTTTCCCATAGAAGTTTACCATTTCAAGATATACTCTGTGGAAATTGTATCTTGCACCATGTATTGTAATATATTGCTCTATATATTAAGCTTTCTGCTAGTGAAAGCACAAAAGAGTTTACCATAGGTAGTGTTTATGCCATTTCATGTAATCTGGATTTCAAAAAATATAAATGATCTCTGCAGTCACAAATCTGGTAGTTCACATTTGAAATTATGAAATGCTCACTCTTTATAATGTTGAGTATTTTAGCCAGGGTTGAAATTATGAACAGTCTCATTTGTGTCTTCTTAAGTCCATGTAAATCTATGTGCATATCTTAATTGAAGGCGCATTTGGAGGATTATTTGCATGAAAACTGCTGATGAAGACATGTCAAAATAGGAAAGTTATTTTAAGACAGCTATAGTAGGGTATCTTCCTATCCAGGATGTTTGTTAGCTCTGACAAATCTTTGTTAATTTTGTCTGGCTGTTTTCATGAATCTTTGGGCTCCAACAAAAGCTAATAAAACCAGCTATGAATACTTTAAATATAACTACATTTCAGAGAATATTAATCAGAGGACTACATATGTAATGTCAGTACAGAGCCATACACATTTGTTGCTTTGTGCTGTGCAGTAGCATTCAGAGGAAGTCTAATTCCCTCATCAAATTTCCA
>NW_009235114.1:5063-35462 GCF_000690835.1 Fulmarus glacialis
GCCCAGAGTTAGGGTAAACTGCATGACAAATGTTATGATCATCAACATCCATTCCAGGGAATCAAAGTAGCTGCTGACCTTTAAATGTGAACATATTCACATACCAGTCTACCAACCATCTGGTGTGACCTGACATTTCTATTACTGGCACTCCTGTCTCATGCAACCAAAAAAAACCGCCCCCCCAAAACACTGCAAATGTGATGATTTGTGCCCATGGTGACTGCCATCTTCCTCTGCAAAGTGTCCTCAGGGAAGTACACTTTGCTTCCTCTGGCCCTTCTCCTATTTCCATGCCTACTCTGTTCTCCAAATCCTACTGAATTGCAGTCCTCCTTATCAAGGGTGTTAAGGGAGATGCCAAATCCAACGGATGCGGGATCCCTCCTCCCCAGCTGACGTGCGCAGCTGGGAATGGTCCCAGGTGATCGCTCCATCCCAGTCCCAGGGATGCAGCTGCTGCTCTTCCTGCTTGCAGGTCTGGCCTGTAGCAAGGTTGAGTGTGTATCCAAGAGACACATTCACACGCACACACACACAGAGGTCCCAAATATGGCTGGCTGAAGACTGCTGCACACACAGAGCATCGCAGGTAGCAGCACCCACCTATAATGCTACCCATACTCACACAAGTGCAGACAGCCCCGTCCTCTTCCTCCCCTCCAGCCGATCAGAATGGAGGTTCTCTGGTGAAAACATGTGTGCCCTCATCTTCCACATCCATGTCACACCCACATTCACAGACCCCCTTGAATGTTAGCACGGCCTCTAAACCTGTTTAATATCCATGCCTGGACCTTAGCTGGTACGCAGGTCACCTCCTACTTGCCAGATAGAGCAATGTGATGTTTGCTAGCGAAACAGATGCATACACTCACACGCTCATCGCATAAGCACTCCCACAATCACAGATCCCTTGAATGTTAGCACGGGCTCTCAGTCTGCCTAATATCCATGCCTGGACCCTGGGCTCCCTTACCCCAACCACTGGCTCAGACCGAGTCCTCCAGATGTGGAAACGTTTCGTCCAACTCACCAGCTAGTCCAGCTTGAAGTTTCCTAGTGAATTATACATACACATACAAGATTAAATTCACCGAAGAAGTATAAACACACCCAGATGTCTCTAGTTGCCAGCACTTAGACCTTTTACACACCCACATACAACCCAATCCCTCCAGTTGCTGCCACCCAGACCTACAGCCCTGGTGCCCATGGCCTCATCTCCAGTTGCTGGCACTTGGACCTTTCAAGACACATACACCACACACACAACACACACACACCAGTCCCTCCAGTTGCTGGGGTTTAGACCTACAAGCCCTACAGCCCACAGTCCCTCCAGTTACTGGTTACAGACTCTTGCATGCCAGTCCCTCCACGTGCTAGTACCTAGACCCACAAGCCCTAAGACCTGTGATCTCCTCTGGTCATTGGCACACAGATCTCTTTTGCAGTCTGGTCTCTCCAGTTGCTGGCACCATTCCCCCACACTTGTTCCTCTCTGATCCACCATGATCCTTCCCCTTTTCTTTGGATCCTTTGGCCCTTCCCCTGAACATCCCACAGTCATTTTTACATTTTTACAAGTCCACAAGCCTCTTCTGATAGTCCATATCCCAAGCAGCCTCAAGTATCCCATAATCATGTTAACCATGTTTCCTCCTTCCTATCTGTTAAAAATTGTTGTTCAGGTTGACATTCTTGAAGGCTCTGCCTGAGTAGTTCCTTTAATGGACCATCAATCAGTGGCTGAAGCATTCTAGGTCCTCATTATAGTCTCTGTTGTGACTTCCTTATTAATGTTTGTGTGTCTGTGTGGTTAATTTATCACTTTCCTCATTAGTTGTTATTTCTTTTATAGCGAGTAGATCACAACCAAATAACTTAATGAACCAGACGCTCCCACACTCCACATACCCTCACACTACAGAGTGACAGCTGTTGCAGGAGTCAGAACCACTGGGGCCCACGTGATTACAGGGTCCAGCTCCCTTTTATTGTAGACATCTGTATCATGATAAGATAGCAAACCTGGACTTCACTGTGTTGATTGAAAGTCAGGATGCAGTTTTACATGTTTTCATCATGTTCAGGTAGACTAAAGGACAGGGCAGGCATGTCACACAGGGTATTTCCATCTTTCTCCATTGCATGGTGATACGCAACACTGTCAGACACTTTACTGACTTTAGCACAGTACTTTATCCAGATGATGAATTATTTTCCAGGCTTTACAAACCTTTATCATGATGGTTGAGATAAAAGTAACAGAAAGAATGATGACGTAGTTGTGGTTTTTCAGTGATGTTCATCTTCTGTCTTTGATGCTTGTTTGCACTATCTTCAGAAAGATGTTTTATTCTAAATGGGAAAAAAACCCCAACAAACCCACATCTCAAAAGCATGTAGGAAAGGGAAATACGTGTATAATGTAAGAGTGTTACTTACAAAGAAACTAAAATAATTTCTTGTAAGGCCATAAAGTAACAGTGTCAAGTATCTGGCATTGCACAGAGGCACTGCACCTCAACAGGACATCACATAAAGAATACTAGGGCAAAATTAAAAATGGAAGTCTGCTCTCCAGAAGGCCATTCCTCTTCAGTTTGCTTACAAAATTTCTCCTGTGCCTTGTGAGTCCCCCTAAGCTATGTCATTCTTATTATTTCCAAGATTAAATCTCTGTTTAAACTAAGAGTCCAGATACCTGGGACTTTATGAAACTTCCTATCAAAACCTGCCCAAATTTCTCTGTTATTCACTACATGTCCTTTCTGACCCAGTAATTCAGATCATTTTAACCTGCTGTGTTCTTTTAGCTCTCCTTAAGTCACAATTTCCATGGCTACTTTGTTCCTTGCATAAAAAATGGCCACTGAATAGGGAAACTGATTTTTAGATTTGCTTTTTGTTTTGACATTTTGGGTTGGGTTTTTTAGCACCATGGTGTTTTAAAGGGAGCTCTTTAGTAGAAAATGCAGTAATAGATGAAATACAAGTCCACTAAGTGGAAGATATGGTTTAGTTACAAATTGAAGATGAGCCCCTTTGTTCACACTCTCCCACTCAATGTAGGCTGCCATCAAGGCAGTAAGAGTGGTGGGGTGGAGGAGGAGAACAGGTTTTGAATGAAGTGGCTTTTTGGTGTTTAATAAATTAGTAGCACTTAATGGAGCTCTTTAATTCCTAAGCTGAAGTCTTCAGACTTTAAAAATGTGACATCCTCCAATTTACTTTTACTGGATTTGTTTAGTCTTAGTATATATACGTATAATTGTTGAAAAAGGCAAAATACTTACTTCTTCTAGAGTCAGGCTCTCACCATTTTCCTTTCCTTGGCTGTATTTCTTTTTAAGGCACACCGCGGTTGTGATAGTGACAATAAGCATTACAACAAATACAGCTACGGTTGAAGAAACAGCTATTATAGTATTTTCTTGAGTTGAGCCTTTCCTTTCACACTTTTCTCCCATGTACCACCAGTTGTCACCTGCTGGACATCTAGAAAGTAAAAGAACAAACATGCGGTATCATCTAAAGATTAAAGGCATGAAAAGGGCTACTTAAAAAAAAAGCATCTCTGATGCACTGTTTCTATATCCCAAAGTGTAATGAAGTTATCATCTTAAAATGGACTTCTATTTTAAAGTTGTCTCGAGTGGCTTACTGTCCTTACACATCTGGATGTGCTTCTTTCAGCTTCCCACTGTTTTCCCGCTCATGTCTTTGGAGAGAGCCTTTGCCAGAAATCCCAAGCGTTATCCTGATCCTTTTGACTGCTTAATGCTCGGCCACAGCTGATCTGTAGAGCTGCTGCTACAGAATGGTCATCTTGCTGTTTTCCCGCTCATGTGTTTGGAGAGAGCCTTTGCCAGAAATCCCAGGTGTGATCCTGATCCTTTTGACTGCTTAATGCTTGGCCACAGCTGATCGGTAGAGCTGCTGCTACAGAATGGTCATCTTTTGCTACCGATAGAGATGCCCTCTGGATCACTCAGTTCACTTATCTGCTTCCTTTTCCTTGAAGTTTATAGCACTTCTGTTGATAGAAAACTCACTTTCTTCTCCATGAAACTGATACCTGTCACTAGGACCACTGTCATGTAATATTTGCTTCCACTACTACTGTTACCCTCATATCCTGATGCAATTCTGCCTTTTGTCACGCTCAACTTTTACACAAAGCCCTTCTAACTTCTTTACTCAGACAATTTAAAAAAAGCTTTTGTAGGAAGGAGTTGAATAAGCTCCTAGGGCAAGTGGTTGAGAAGCTTTACACTGCTATTTTTTATCCAATCAAGCCACATTTACCACCCTCCAGAAAACTTCATCCACCTGTTTCCTCACATGTTCTTTGCTTTTTTAATTCTAAGCTCACCTTATCCAGCAATTCAAACCTGTGAGATAAACAGGGTGGAGACCATAGGCCAGACTCCCAAGGCATCTCTGACCAGACAGCAGCTGAACCAAAGCTTAGGTGCAGGAATTCCCCAGTTCTAGGAGTGAGCTGGCCGAAGATGTTCCCACCACATTCCCTTTTCCCTGCTCAGTACTTCTCCACTAGTAGATATGGTACGTTCTGATTAGACCTTCTCGTTGCCAGAAGGGGCTTATTTTCAAATTTAAAGAACTTGTATGAGCTGCCTCTGCCCTCCTCCAAGAAGAAGGTAAGAAAAGAAATTAACGTCCTAGCAGTCATCTGGTTTTAGGACTAAAAACAACCTCCAGGCCTTGATTCCTTCACCTTATCCAATATCACTATCAGCTCCGGAACATTTTATAGTGAGCATATGAGGGTCCCAATGATCTAACTGAAAAAAACTATATGTGCTGTTGAGTGCACATCTGCCCTACCTTTCTAACCCTGGTTGTTCTTAATGTTATTGTTTTTCTAGTTCCTGTCTAAGCCATTTATTCAGAACTATGTGTTCAACCCTGAAAATAAGTCCGTTTGCAGTGCGCTGCAAGGATACTGACTGTTGGGGGACTTCATGTGATCTGCTTAAACAGCGTTATGTACCACATCCCCCCTTGTTTCCCAGGAGAAAATCGGAGCGGAAACTGACTGCTAATCACACACTTCTCTAGGATGGAAAGTAGGTCACATAGGCACTAGAGCTTCAAATAGTCCAGAGATGTCAGAGAATAGATGTTTTCTTTCCATAATTTCGAAATCAGGCATAACATTCAGCATAACTTTCTTTTGTCTTCTTGGAACAGCTTCTTGACATTTACTCATATTTGTGACCTGCTTCTGATGGGTTGCACAAGAATTGTTTTTCGAAAGGTTTCTAAATGGGGAGATATAGCACTTAATGAGTCATCCTGACTCTTGTTGCTCTCGGCCTTTAGACGTTTGCCTCACAGCACTCCCCCAGTCTACCTGCCCTGGCACAGCATCACATACGGTTACTATCTTCAGCCCTAGAGCTTGTTTGAGAGCTGGAACGACGCTGATCTGCCAGGTGGGTTACATAAATGTATCCACAGAGAATTAAATAAAAGTTCATATTAATTTTCTTGCAAGGCAAAAAATCTTTTTAGTCCTCAGCCTTCATCTCGGGTTTCAAAGGCGAGCAACTACACTTTGGTAATTCATGGTCATAATTTACACTACACAATATTTCTGAATCAAATTCTAAAATAACGTCTATGCTGCTTCTTGCCTGTGAAGTATTAAACATCTTTTCTACTGATATAAATGTTATTTTGTTTCAACTGCATTTATATTTAACTCATAAAATTTGCTATAGGGACTTCTAAGGAGATGCACAGCCCATTTTATAACATTGGACTAGTACATTACTGAAAATGATAAATACATTTAAAATATAATTTACAGGGAAGTCAAGCAGAGTACTTCAAAGTGGTCAAGTGCTGAGGTTAGGAGCTTTGCTGCCCAAACTGGTCATAAGTTTAGTCTCGCAGTAGCAGTTGGAAATATTTACCTTAATCAGCTATAGTCTGTCTTTCCTTTCATTTGGAACAAAGATTTATTCTACTAGAAACTTTCATTACTCATCCCAAAACTGCATTTGAGAGTGAATAAAGGCATTTACCTGCACACTGGTGCTCTATCTACAATAACGCAGACACCATCGTTTTCACACGGGTTGTCTGGGCAGTAATCGGGAACCTCTATTTCTGGCTCTTCGGTCAGGGTGACAGAGGCTGTTGTGGTGGGTGTTGTGGTGGCAGTAGGCTCTGTGGCAGTGGTGGGCTTGGTGGTGGCAGTGGCATTAGGTTTGATGGTGTTGGCACTGGACGTATTCGTAACAAAGGTGGGTGAAACACTTGGCTGAGTTGATAGTAGATGTGATATATCTGCAATATATAAGAAATAAGGTCTTTACCTCATGTTATTTTTCCTCTTATTCTAATGATAAGTTCTAATACTAAAGAGCGAAGAGCCTGTCCACAGGTATAACGGATAAATAGTCTTTTTTACCTTTCAGGAGCATGATGTATTTTGGAAATGTCCTCTAGATTTTTTCAGAAACAGACAATTTTATTCAAAGTACTCTATTCAAAATAATTTGCACAGGATTAGCATCATTTTATACACCTTCACAAGAGACAAAGGAATTATACAGTGCATGTACCTATCCACAAATTTATCCAAACATATGATTTGACTTTAGATACATGTGTCGTTCCAAAACTGCTCATTCGCAAAGTACATCGTGTGTATTTATATCTACAACACTAGTGACTTAGTAAGTATGTGACACTCCGTGTTCACTGTATCATAAAGAATATCAGCTATATTTACATACCTTCCATTGTTAAAAGAATATAAACACTGTCTTCTTTAATAAAGTTGCGGCTTTTAAGTCTCTGATGAGTTAAGAAGGCACTCGTTCCACTTCCTGGACCTCTCATGAATGTAGTTCCATTGGGAAAAGATGCTATGGATCCCACTTTATCTGGCCTATCCCAAAAATAAGTTGACGAGGAAGCTGGAAAAAAAAAATTAACTGAGTGTGAGTGTGGGACCACTCTGGATTTCTTTCTCAATAGGGTCCCTTCCTTCTCAGATGACCTCTTCTGCAAAGTAGTACTGAGGCCTCTCTCAACAACAAAGACACACTGCGTCCTACTTTGCCTGCTTCTGCTTAGTTGCTCATGGATATCGTGAATATGGAGAAGACAATAAATTACCTGAAACTCAAGGAGTAGGAGCAATGCTGAACCTGCCTACAATATTTGCAGATTTTTTTGCCTGAGATTCCACACTGATGAGATGCATGAGACAACGGAGATCTTCAATGGCTTGGTTTAGCCTGAGGTATTGAGAAAAGAGCCTGCTGGAGATGAGGTTATTGCAGAGCTAGTTGAAAACCTGTTTTGTTTTGGTTTTAGTTCTTTTGAAGTGTAGCAGGCAAGAAGATGAGTAGCACATGACTCATCTGTAAAATGAATTAATTCAGTGCTTCTCAAAAAAGAGCATTTCTTGATGTGGATGTAGGGCAGAGGGTACTTGAACAACCTGAACCGTCACAGGCCACTGATGTCCCCTCCATCAAACCCTTTTCTAAATCTCAAAGTTGAGCCTGATTGTCTGTGAAAGTACCTGACAGAGGGAGAAGAAATTGCCTGATCCAACACCTCTTCTGGTTAGAGAAAGGATAGGAGTTACAAGGCTTCTCCTGGGAATCTGTGGCTATTAGCAATAGATGAATAAACAAGGGAGAAGGAGCAGAGTGCAAACAGACTGCATGTCCACAGGGTCAGGTAAGGAAAAGGGCTGAGCCCTCTCGTCGTAACAGCAGAGAGCACGGGGAAAATGTCAAACATCTATGGAGGACCTGGTGAGATGCGTCTTTCATTTACAGGGGAGGACATTTAGTCTTTCTAGATTACCCGCATTGTTTTCACATAGAGACAGTGTGGAAATAGAAAAATGAATGTAAATCATAAAATTTTTAAAATAATACTGTGAATTAGACATTTTTGTGCCTTCCTTCCTTGACTGATGTTACGGTCTGAAAGCCCAGGAAACTAATTCAGTGGTGGAGGTGGTTTCTTTTGGCAAAACTCTTACATCAATGCAGAAAGTCATTTTGGCCTAAATCCAATCTTAATCCAATGATGAATATGGGGTTTTTCTTTAATATCTCTCTTTATAGAGATTACTACCATTTCTCAGAGTTACATCTTTACCTCAACTGCCTCCTTTCCAAGTTATTGTGGACAATTGCTCCTTATCTTCTCATACCTTGAACTTGTACAGATTGTGTAATACGAATCAGTACTTTGCCCATCTGGAGATTTCTGCTGACACCACTGTACCTTTTACAAGGAGGGAGGGGATTTGTTAATGGCTGCACTTTTATCTGGTATGAACTCTGTGTATGGTTAACTCAGTATTTTTCTTTTCTTCTGGAAAACTTCCATTCTAATTGAAGCAGATAAAAATGCATCTTCACAGAGCATATGAAAGAAATTTTAGGAGTGGATTATCCTCCTATTTCTTATGCAAATCAATTTTGAAATCCAGGGTCCCAGCTTAACCTACTTGTATGTTCAATTTTTTCTTGTCTGTGGATCAATTATAGTGTTGCTGCAAACAAATGAAATATTCCAGAAGCTAAAAAAAATGCACTAATTTACACAAAAAGAAAATTTGACTCCTTATCTTTTGGCTGTTTTAAACGTACTGGATAGCACATCTGATTTTAACTAACCTGATAATTTCAGAGGGTCAGTTGTTATACTTCTTTGGTTTGACATCCGTTGACGAATATCAGGATGCTGGTCAAGCAGGATCATGGTACCTTGTTGCCATGCACAGGGCCATTGCAACTGATCATCATTTGCTCCAGAAATCAAGTACAAGTACATTGCTAAATTAAATGGGTTATCAGTGGTACCATTTACATACAAGCTGACCTGGAAAGCATATCCTTTACTGGAGTAAAAAGGTGGACTGTATATTCTTCCTGCTGCCCCTGCTGGACTTGTGTTGAGGAGATGTGTGAAATTTCTGATATGCCAGACGTGGTGGGGACACTGAGTTTCTGACAAATTGATGTCGTCAATAGAGAGGCCTCCGTTTGATAAGCCACTTCCTCTCAAGCCTTGAAACACGACCTGGAATTTACTTGTGACATTCAAAGAAACATGATGGAGCTGCCAGTAAGTCGCAGGTGAACCTGAAAAACAAGGGTAGGGATTTCTGAGTAAGCACTACAGCCAAACACTGCACAGGTCTACAGACCCTATACCAACGCTATGTAAGAATTTCTCAGTTCCACCAGTGCTGACGTGATGGAATATTTCTTCTCTAGATGTTACGTTTTCAGTGCAAGATCATATTTTCTCAATTCAGTTTTTCAACAGATTTAACATGTTTAATATGCATAGCAGGTCTTTAATTTGAGTGAAAACAGTGTTAACGGTTTTTAAGACTGCTTTTTCTTTTATATTGTTAAAGAACTTTTCATTAAATTAGTATAAATGTAGTGATAATTAAATGCACAAAAATGGCTGTCACCTGTATTATTAAAAAGAAAAAAATTCAAAGCAAAGTGTATTCAAATAACTGAATAACAACATGTCTCAACAAAAAATGCTACAGAGGATTCTGGGAGCCTAGAACTACAAGACTTGTTCATTCAATTGTTTTTGTATATTTAAATGGCTTGTCAGAAGTTTGTCTATGCAGAAGCACTATCCACCCATCAAATGATTAATGGTTCCATGTTCAAATTAAAGCCAGTCGTTTGCAAAACCTACCTCAAGTGATAAAACCTCACTGTGAGTCTGATGCTGCATCCAAAAGTGCCTGCACTAGCAAATTCCACTTGACTCCAAGAGCAGCGTATGCAAAAGCAAAGACCTCTGCACAGGGGCCTTGTAAGGCAAGTGAAAGTAGGACATCCTTTGTTAATAGTATGTACAGCAAAACAGTTTCTTTTGCTGTCTCGTTTATGTTCACTTGCATGGAAGATCAGACTTCCAGCTGCATTTACAGAATAGGCAGTGCCAATCCCAGGTACAGAACCCATGCTTCGCTTTCCTAAAAATTCTAAACACAACACAATGGATCTCAGATATAAGTTTTAATTTCTTGCCTTTTTTCATTACTATTATAATTAGGAGGAAAAAAATAAACCCAGAAACAAGAACAAAAGCACCCCCCTATTTTCCATTAAATTGCCTTCTGCATTGACCAAAGCTTTTGAACTGCACAGATTATATGCAAGACTGGGGTTTCTGACTCATGTTCAACGAGCAGACCAACTGCTGTGCTGTAAAATGTCCCACTCCCGCAGCCTCCCCTGCTCCCGGCTGAAGGCAGCCACAGCAGCCGCAGACCAGCAGAAAGGGTTCAGGGCTTGTCCCTCAGCCTCTCGAGCATGGTGGATCAGTGCAAACCCATGAGCAAGTCAGCCAGGATGTCAGATCATGGCTGGAAAGGGCTGTGGTGTTCCAGTCTGTTGACTCTGTGTTGGTGAGGGTAACTTCTCACATGAGAGAAGTGAGACAGCTTGGGGAGAAATGATCTCTTTACCAGAGATTGTCAAAGTAGGGTGCCCATTTGGACACACATATCAGATCAGACACTTAAAAGGAAATTATGGACTTGAGAAAGAGGGAATGGGAGATGGGACCTAATATACATGAAAGAGTATTTGTCAAGAGGACTGAAGTATGGAGAAATTAATCTTGGTTTCAAAGAGGGTTTGAAAGAGCTTGGAAGGCTCAGACTAATTCTGAAATTTACATCTGCCTTAGCAGCCCTGACACTTACATTCACTTATATGATTCCTGATGGCACACAGGGATGATGAAAGCATCGGGGTGAAGTAAAGAGTGGAAAAAAGAAAAGAAAAACAGGCATGAGCAGTAGCTGAGCCTAAAGGGACAAAAAGAGGCAGAAGAAGTGGACTTGATACCTATTTTGTAAAAGAACATGCTGAATCCCTTATGTAACCAGAAGACTGAACTAGTTGTAGCTGTAATAGAGACCAAATAATAGTTAAATATTTGAGAAAGTAATTTAATCATAAGGTGACTTTGGCAATTCTAGCTTAAAGAGCTCTTGTCCATTAACTGACCTCAGTTGCTCATTCTGTAGGCCAAAGGCTCCTAAACCCACAAGAACTTATTTTTCTTCAAACTACAACTCAAATAACGATCTGCTGCCCATATATTTCAGTTAAGTAATTTCAAACCTTGTTTAAAAAGGAAGTTAAATTTTATTTATCTTTTTTAAACTGGTATGTTAGGTATTCCAGAGCAGTTATACTTTCCATTTCTTTATTATTACTTTCTTATTCATTGTAATTTACTCTAATGACCAGCTTCATCTGTTGCTATTGATACCAGCAATTCTAGAACAGTTAAAATGACTGCTCATGGAATTTTAGCTATTTTGGTGAGAAAACTATCTTGATAACTCAAGAGTTTGTGATTTGTGGTAATTGATTATATTATAGAAAAATGGCTGACTGAGGATTCATCAAGTATAATTTCACCAGCAGAGAATCAATTACATAGTTAGAGAAGAAGCCAAAGAATAACACTAGGAAATGAGTCACTTTGCTAACAATATTTTCCCCAGTACTTTGAAAAGGATATTGAGTATAGATTAAACCAAAATGCAATTTTATTGTTTACCTTTTATCTCTTCAATGAGTCTCAAAGTACCGTTTGGATGGGCTGAAGTATACTCCCTGACCCAAACATACAGACGGTCGCTTTCGTGACCGCTGTTATAGAAATAGAATTGTAAGCACTGAAAGCCCCTTTTGGGATACAGAATTCGGCTCTCCAGGATAGCTGTGCTTCCTTCTGCTCCAACGCTGGTGTTGAAATGCATGAAGTAGCCAGAATCTGTCAAAAGTCAACGAGAAATGAATGGTAGAGGGGAGGGAAAACAAAATTTTCCTGGCATACCTGTATCCTTAACACTGTGTTGTAATACCGCTAGAAGACATGGTCAAGTCAGGGTCAGGGTAAGCTAGACGCCGTACAAATCCTCAGACTGAGGAACTGAGGAACTGTTACCTGTTCACATTTTCCAGAAGTGGAACTGTTCTCCTTGCAACTTTTTTCCTCATTTGCCTATCTCTAGCAATTTGTACTCAAAAGCATGGGCTCTTACTCTTTACCCAGTGCCAGTAATTCACAGTTGACTCTCTCTCTGAAGGACTGGTTTAAGCTCCTGAACTCATGAAGTTTTCTCTGACAGGTTCAGAAACAACTGGCTATATTCTCAATCAGGGCCTGAGCCCTGATAATATACATAATCCCAATCCTTTCCAAAGACTTACTGAGCAATTATTCAGAAAAAAAAAGCAGTCTTTCTGGTGTGCCTGTACCATAGGTTAGAACATTTTACACAGTTCTCGTGTCAGGATGTGACACTAAGACTAGAAAAGAGATTAAAAGAGGTAAGGACATTCAATCTTCTCAAATAAGCAGAAAATCGAATGTATCACATGATGTCCCTAAGAAGGTAGATTTATGTTGCTTAGTTAAAAAATAAACCGTAATTTGTCAACAAATAAACAGAGAACAAGGCCAAGATCGAAGTCAACTCACACGCCTCCGCAGAAAATACTTTCCAGAGAGATAAGAACAGTCTTTTCTCATACCTTTGCATTCTCCCATATTCGTGTGATCAGTATTTGGCCCAGCAGAAACCTGAGACAAACGCTGCCAATCACTGTTGTCGTCTGAACTTTGAGTCATGCCACACATATTTTCAAGTTCAAAACTGCATGTGTCCATGAAACTTAGGGAGGAGGCTATAACATTTTAAAAAAAAAAAAAAAAAAAGCTGTGAATCTCTATTACATGACATACATTTTAATTGTGAATGTCCAAAGCCAAGAGCGGAGAAAGACTAAATGCAAACACCGAATAATCAGCAGCTTCAAATACCATCAACATTCATAGTTATAATGTTCAGGAATTCAAAGCATTTGGCGATTAACACTGACATTAATAACATGTCGTCAGGACCACTCTGGGCACTTAGCAAGCACAGGAGGGTGCCAGCTAATTATCATATCACATCTTTTATTTATAAAAAGAACACTAATACCAGCCCCAACTCACCAACCTTCACACAGTCAAAAGGTCCTGAGACTTCCTGTTCATTCCTCTGCTTTTATTTGGGCCAGTCCACACATGGCCACAGATTTTGATCAAAATTCACTAGTGTATCAGCTGGAGTGCTTATTTTGAAATATAATAGAGCAGGAGTTATTTCACTGCAATAAGCAAACCTTGATTTTCAAAATGCTGAATCGAAAAAAACATTTGGCAGAGGTACATTTGGGACCGGTGGATATCTCATCTCATACAAACTTTTAAGATGTCTTGCATACAGCAAGTGAAAAATGAAGTGAAGGAATACTGTGCAGTTGAACAGGAAAGGGAAAACACTGTATGAACTGTTTTCTCTGTCTAAAGCAAACCCTGGATGGGTGAGGGAAGACACAAGTCCAGGTTTATCCCTATTCTTAGATTTGCTTCTCATTGTACCACGTCTGAGCTCTGTGTAAGACCGGCCATGATTGGAAAACAACTAAGTTTTAATAAAATGCTTCATGATTTTTGCTTTTCAAACTATGTATAAAATATTGTGGCAGGTTTAAAGGTTTAGAAAGGACCTTGAGTATCAGAAAAATCAACCTCAATGGCACGCCAAATGCTTCACTTGGGCTGTAGCTCTGGAAAGCCCTTAAGTACGAACTGCTGCCAAAGCAGTTGTACTGCTGAGATGTCTTGTACTGTCCTCATAGAAAGCTAACAATCCTCTAGGGGTTGCAAGGCTATCAGAAGTGCTGTATGACTGATGCCTTTTATGATACAGTATTGGTACGATGTTGTAAAAAACAAGAAAAGATTTTCATAGTAGATGTTATGTTATATTGGCTGCTGGAGAAAGAAAAAACTCAGCTAGGGTGTCAGCGAGAAGGTAAGCAAAAATGGAGAATTATTACATGAAAGAACTCTCTGAAATCAAAATACAAAACAAAATATGAAATCAGTTTGTCCAAACAGGAAAGCAGTAGCCTAACTACCTTAGTTAGAAAGTGCTGGCTGGCATGGAGTGGTGACCTGAACGACAGGAAGAGAGGACAGCGAGACTCAGTAGCTTAGAATCTATTTCTTAGATTAATTAATGAGATAGAGGAAGGGGGCACTGCTTGAGGGGGTTCTGAACTCCATCTGCACCAAAAGCCAGATACTTTGTTGGTATGTAATGAAAAGCTGGACTTGGAAGAAAATACATGGGGGATGAGTGATAAGTCCTAACTTCCAGTGGTTGAGGGAAACCTCACGGTCAGTTCTGTTAAGTAATATGCTAGAAGGGGAAAGCAGACTAAAATCTACTGTTACCATATGGCCTGAAAGGCAGTCCTGAAGAAGAGATCAGAACAGGCACTAAAGTATCAGTCAGGGTTTCTTATGCTGTGGGTTGGTTCTTTTCAATTTAAGAACCAAGTTTCCCATTTTTAATGCAATTTCCTAACTACACAGGCCTTTAGCAGAAATTCAGCTTAAACTTTTCCTTAAATCACGTTCAGCAACAGAAATAATATTTTGATTCCTCTGGGAGGATATCTGCCACCCAAACCATGTTTGGTGTTCTCAGTCTTCCCTCTAACCTGAAAGGATCAGACTAGGAGCTGGGTGGGCGAGGGCTGGGACGCCTGAAGCACCCATCCTCCCAGGCACAGAGGCCACTTTTAGGCAAATGGTGGGTGACCTGAAGACGACTTATGGCTCTGCAAATATCGTGCACACTATACGAAGCCAAGGGACAGACTGGGGAGCTGGGCAGATCCTGATTGCAGCGAGGGTGGTGGCAGTTTTGTCACTAATTTCAACATGACTGGGGCTTACTTCACTTGGGGAATGTGCCTATGGGTTAAGAATAAAGTTAAAATGTCACGAAGTATTTATGTAATGCACGAGAATGATGGAAAGTATATAAGACTAATGGAGAGGAAGAAGGACCCCATCCACTGTTAAAGACATCCTTAGCTGTAAGCACTTCTATAAGACCTAATTGACTGTGTGCCACGTGCTGGAAGCTAAGGCTGCATCTAAGTCTGTGTTCAGTTTAGACCCACATGAACAGCAACATTTTCATCAGAATTGTATGCCCAAAAATTGCACTGTTTTAATAAAACAGTGTGATAATTATTTAAGGCATCTGTAGAATGAGGCTTAAAATATAATTGCAAACCAGTACTCACTACTTGGGATACAGAGGCAGTGAAGTAAAAGTTTTCATCTGAGCACCAGGGCACATTTGATGCAGTCACAATTACAGAATTATATTCCAATTTGGTAACAGGATTATCTACATTTCTCTGTCTCTTACTTTCACTCAACTTTCTAAAATAAATCCCACATGAGCAAAATAACTCTTTTGACCACTTTTGTAAAGACTGGGTTTGAAACTAAAAATAAAAATTCTGAAAGCTCATATTTTCTTCATAACAGCATCTGTACGCTATTTGCATGAACACACACTCTGTCTCACAGATTGCATGAGAGCGGAGTAGGTGCGATAGCCACAGCAAAGATACTCATTTCTGTACAGTGTCTCAGCAACAGCTGCGGAATAATGGGAGAAAAACCAAAAAGCTTTGTGCAGAAGCACACGTTTTAAACAGCCACCCAAGGGATGAAAAGAAATCAGCTGCTGAGTGAAGCTGGTTTTTAACTAAAGGTCAGATAAAATTGCACAGAAAACTCTGCTACACAGCAGTGTTTCTGCAGGAGGGCTATGTTATTTCTAGCTGTACCATTATTTCTGGTGTTTTTAACACAATTCACTTCTCCAAATATGTTAGCATCTTTTTCACTTGTCCCTGGATGTGTCCAGCATGTATGTATCATCACCCCCATTTCTTTCAAATGCCAGAAGCAAAAAATGTAAAAGAAATGGAGAAACTTACAGCAATTGTAGAGCCGGTTCAGTTTCTGGAGATCATAACCACTGAAATCCATTCGCTGTCCTATTACATCCATGAAGTCCGGTATGTTAGTGACGATGGTGGGTTCAGTTCCGTTCCTGAATGCATTTTGGCTATAGTGCATCACAGAAGTATAGTCATAGGGAACATTCAGGGAGTCTGATGTTTTATCATCATATTTTTTGAAATTATGTTCTCTGCCTAAATGGGAAAAATAAAGGGAAAGATTGTTTATTGCCCAAGAAGACCAAGTTTTGATGTACAGACTTAAAGTGACAGAGAATCCATCAGATCCCCAAGTATTTTTTTGTAATTGTTTCCTCGTACTTACTCTGTAAAACTACTTTATTTCTAGTCTAGAGTTATTTACTTTCCTCTTTCAGTCACTGGAACATAACATGATGGCTTCTGCTGGATGAAGGAAAGCTTTTTGCTACCAGAAATCTTTTCCATGTGAAACTACTTGTAGTTTCCATGTGAAACTACTTGTAGCCTTGATAGGCTACTGTTTCAGTACCCAAATATATGCATTTTGCAACTGTAATGCCTCCCTGTTTCCAATCTGTATTCTCTGATGTTTAATTGCTGGTCATTTTAGCTTGCAATAAACAAGTTAGTGTTGTCATCAGATAAGCTTCCGGAATTTAACTTTACAGATATTTTCTGGAGTATAAGCAAAAAAACATTACTAGCTACCCAAAGGAAGGTAAAGTTTTGAATGTTTTAAGTTACTCAAAATACAGTAACTGTATTCTAGTCAGTGTAAAAAAACTGCAGGAGTTTCAAACAGCTAACAGTAGTGCAACTTGTCATTAAAGAGTCAGCAAAATATGATGGAAATCAAATAACAGAGTCTAAGTCATTTTCTGTAATATATACTTGCATATGCACCTGACTATCGATCACAACTAAAAAAGAATGCATTAGATTTAATCATTATCTGTTTTTTCAGTCTTCTGAGTGTACCTGTGTTAGGAAAGCATCAAGTCTGTGTATATAACTTTGTTTTTGAACTGCCTGAAAGTCACAGGGGACAACGGCAAGCTGAAGAGGCAGAGACCGAGCAGAGTCCCGAGGAACCCCGTGCCGGCTGTCAGGCTCGTGCCAAATACGCCAACACTTACATTCACAAGCTGCATCGCCGCAGTAACCGCTCGTGTGATGCGGACCCTGAAAGGCATCTCTCCTTTCTGCACACCCTCTCTGCGTGCTCTGCCGTCTCAGCTCTGCTGCCCGCACCGGGTGTAGTGGCCAGGGAGAAAGAGGACGACCCGTGTTTTCACTGGAGATTTTCTACTGGCTTTGGTCGCACTGGGTTTTTCAGAATGGGATTTTTTTTCAATTACTTTTGTTTTGTTAAGGGCTCCCAGAGTAACAGGGCTTTTAGAGCATTCATTTAAACAAACTAAATTATTCTCTTCTGTTGCTCTGCTGTACAACATGTGGCATAACAGGACTCAGATCTTTAGTTAGGACTCTGGGAACTGCTGTGGCACAAGCAATAACCACAGCAACAACAAGGCTTTCTGTCACAAATAGGTGTCACCTGATATTTAATTTATTGATACGCTGGCTTTGAAAACTAAATACAGGTGAGAAAATAGTGTGGCCACCAAAGGATAGCTGGAAGGGATGTTCCACAGCTAAACCCCCTACACCAGAGTCTGAAAGGAAAAGCAGTGGAGTGACTGACCAGGCTGAATCCTGTCCCAGATGATGGACACGTAGTCATCCCGGTCGGACCGTGACTGCTCATGCCAGAATCCCAGGGCATGCAGGAACTCGTGCTGGATCGTCCCGATCCTGTCACAGTTGGTTCCGATGGAGAGCTGCTGCAACCCCTCTTGGAGGTTTCCCACAGAGGACCAGCAGCTAGCATTGAAAATGAGAGAGGGCTCTGTGAGGTGCATACCATCCCCATGCCACGTGAACTCCAGAATCAGTCTGTTCAACAGGTATATTTTTAACTTGAGTGTTGGAGTTACATTTTGCTACAGAGAGCACTTTTGCATTGATCTGTTCCTTACCGGATCCTTTCCTCTCACATTTAGCTCTGTTTCGATGAACAAGCAGTTCCCCCGCTGTGGCTGTATTGTTTTTAATGGATTTTCTTTAGCAGAAAAATGTTGAGCTACTTGTGACAGAAGAAAACTGATGAGGATTTCATTGGTATTCTGGTAAACATCGAAGACTACGGACACATGATTTAGAGCAATTAAGTTACTGTAAACTAACAATTTTTAGCTGGGCCACAGTGACTGTGAGTGCACTTGGAGCCTGTCCCTATCGTAAGGGAAACCAGGTTCATGCACATTCTCGCCTGTGCCATTGCAGCTGCTTCTCTCTTTATTGTTTTGGCCTTCTGCTTTGTGAGGGGCTGTGGCTGCCAGGCAAGGTACGCTTCTGCACGGCTGTGTTTACCTTCTGAAAGGCTGGCGGATTTGACAGTGCTTTTCATGAGCTCTTTTCTTTCTAGCTATTTGTGAGCTGCTGTGCTAGAGCACTTGCTGCTGACATACGCTCACAAGGAAGAGCAAAACCGCAGCTGTGCTGGAAGTTTTTATTAAAGAATAAAAAAATTCAGTGAGCTATCTGCACAAGCCAATAAAATGGCACCCCATGCCCACAAACTAGCAAGCACAGAGACTTACATTTAAATTGATATTTTATGCAGCAAATAAATCAACACTTACCCAATGAAGTCCATAAAATTAATCGGGCACAAAATATGCCATAGGATTTGCAGTCCTCTCACCCCAGAAATTTAAAAACACAAGCATACCATGCGCTTTTGAACTCTGTAACTTATTAGTGCAACATATTCCCCAGTATTTCTTTTTCCACAAAGCAGCACAGGCCTTGGCTATTGATTACTCATTAAAATCACAGCATGAGACCTGGGAAGGAGCACATGTGGCATCCATGATTTCATGGGCTTCTCTTGAACAAGGCCTCATATCGATCATGCAGCTTTTTCTGGTTGTGCAGAAGTCTAAGAAGTCCATCAGAGTTCTGGGTCCACCTCATACCAAAGCAGCTGCCTCTGGCTTCACAGCTGCTGCGCAGAGCACAGCAGGCTACAGGCACATCCAGGACACTTGGCAAAATTAGCATCCAAACGCCAGGGCATGCAGCTTCCCCTTGCCTTCAGCCTGCCAAATGCCTACGACACCATCGTTCTGCAGCTGCAGAGGGAGTAAATGCTTGGTCTGTGTCGCCCAGCACTGAGATAGGTGAGTGGGACAGGGCACTCCAGAGCAACGGGCACCTGGAACTCCATGTTAGCACCGTCTTTAGGAGGGAAGAAAATGGGGGGAAGTCCCAGCTTCCCCAAGTGTGTGAGAGCCGTATCTCCCCTGATCCAATGTTTTCTGCATTGCTAGTTGCCCTAGCAGAGGCTAGAGGACTAATCCCATCAGCCTTCTTTTTGGAAGATGGGCTATAAGTAGATACATGCCATCAGTAGTGATGATACCAACTAGAAACCCTATTCTCCAACTGCCAGCACTTATTTGAGGCACATTTTTATACTGACGTCCTGCTAGTAAATAACTTCCCATAGTATCACATATCACCAGTATCAGCACACAGAGACTTTGACTTACCAGCACCAAGCTGGTTAGCCAGGGATCTGTATCAATCCACTTTTGCATGGGTTCCCTTTGTCATGTGCCACAGTGGCAAAGAGCTGAGGTGACCTCCCAGGAGAGCTCCATGAAAACCTGATTTCCCATGTGGAAATACTAGAGACAGGGTTGATCCCCCCCTGGTCTGCTTATGATTTGACTCTACCACACCATGCTACTTTTCCTGATTCCTGAGAAGAGTAGGGAGAAATAGCACATACATTGCAGGTTCCCAGACTGTTCTGTGAGCTTTGCAGGCACCTGCTACGTCTGATGTTCCTGCATTTCTGTAATTCACAAGCATCCCTCGTGTATTTTGCTTAGCACACAGGCTGGAGTCAAGGAAAGGTCTTTAAATAGATCCACAGTCTAACCTCTGCTGCTGATGCATAGACCTGAATAGAGGGTGAGGTGAAAGGCTGTGTGCTAGAAAACCTTATATGTACCTCTACTCGCTTAGCGTTACAAATATATACCTGTTAATATAATGCAGCCAAGGCTTGGCAAACGGTAGATAAAGAATGTGGACAGGGAGAGGGCTCTTCGTACAGGAGTTGATGACACTGTGTATATATATCAGAGACTACAAACATATTTTTACACAGGGCAGTCAACACAACAAAATGGCCGCTGGCTTCTTTTGTGGCTGACTTCATTTGAATTCAGAAAGATCTTCCAGACGAGGACTATGGCCTACTACAAATCCTTTTGACACAAAGTTCCCCTACCTTCCTCTGTCTGTTTTATAGATGCAAGCCAAGATGGAAAGGCAAAGATGATTTATCATCTTTTTCTTGGTGTGATAAAACTTTATGAATCCAGCTGGTGTTGCCAGGAACTTTGTGCTCCTGTCTGCACTGTACCCTCTGGACTGAGGGCTTTAGTCTGCAGTTAGAGGAGTCCTAGCTGATTAAAAAAAAAAAAATTAGGAATGGTAGAGTGGAAATGGGTTGGTTTATCCACCTTTCACCTTGTCCTGTTATACCAGAAGTGAGGAATGGAGTGAAATGAAAGGCAGTTAATGCAGGGTCAGTCCTGACAATTTCTTTGTACAGCCCCAAGCTAGCTCACCGAAACTGGACAGACATTTTTCAGGAGACTGCACCATTTAGCTCCAATCTTTTAAAAAGTGCTGCTGAGCATTAATTGTTTTACAGATGTGTCAGCTGAGATGACAGAAACATTTCAGGGCAAGCAACACACCAGGCAGTGAGGGCAAGATATGTTATCCAACTAGAGTGACTTGTCCTCTTCGTCACCATGACTTATCTATTTTTAATAGACATATAAATGAAACATTGTGCAAAGACCTCTTACTTGCCATAGGCTAAATATTGTGGGGTTTTTTCAGGTACAATTATTAGCAAATTCAATGCATACTTTATGTGACGAAGGACTAAAAAGTTTAGCTACATGAGTTTTCCATTTGGCTCAAAAAGCTGAAGAGTCATTAGCACAGGAATATGCATTGCTCCCTAAGTCTCCACTTATACATCTTTTAGGGTCGAGTTTCAATGTCATGTGCACAGCATGAGGAATAGAAAATACAAAGAGCCAGAGACCGAAGAAATTTTGAAACAATTATCTGCTACAAATATCTCAGTACAAGCCAAAGGGAAAGGGAAACATTTCTATTATCAGAAAATCTTTCCCATTTATGAATGCATTCTCATATCAGGAAATTATTTTCTGAGAGTAAATTTCCTCACCAGGCTATCAAGCTTTTCCTGATCTCCTTTTCTAACAGAGAAATGGTTCAGCACAGAGTGGAGAATATATTTGTTCTTGTTGCACTCTTTTGACAGAGACTGTCTTAGAAAGGGAAGCAGGTGGAGCAATTTTGACTTCTTTACTGGAGTCTTACTTTGCAAAAGCTCGGGTGGAATAACATAACTATTCATCAAAAGAGGTAAATAAAGTGAAACCTCTGTAAAATATCTCAGTGCTGTGCAGCATTTAAAAATACCGCTGTTATATCTGAATGCTGGTGTGACATTGTTCAAATGCAATTCCATTTGTTATAGACAAAGAAATTCATTGTCCTGCAGTTAGAACTACCATATTTCCACTGGGATTTTTTCTTCCTAAAAACTAAGGTATACTAAGAATGACCATTTGAAAGTGACACTCCATATATCCAAAGATCAGTCAAGAAAATAATTGGCTTGTTTCTGATATCTTTTACCATGCCCAGAAAATTACCTCTTAAAGGACTTGATTACCTCTTATATTTAAAAATAAGTATCAGCAAGAAACTGTTCATTACTACCAAGTTAATACCTGTTTTGGAAACTACTGCAATTTCCAGTTAAAAAAAGACTGGAAAAACAGACACAACAAAAATACAAAATTATAATCAGATATTATATGAGTTTTAGAGTGCACACCGGCCATGAAAATAGCCTGTAGCCAAACAGGATGAGAGTTATTTTACGTTACTCCTCTTACCCACTTCCTTTGAAGACAGATATGTAATTCTTCTCCCCTTCCCAAGGTTTGAAGTCAATACAGGTTTTTAGTCGATACTGTTCAAATGCCTTGAGGATGAGTCCCTTAGCATTCATTTCTGCAAAGCAAACAGTGTTCTTGTCAATACTGAGCCAATAGGTTTGAACTATCGTCCGTATGGAGCAAGTCCTAAGGGTGAGTCTTGCTCCAGCAATCTCTGATTAAAATAAGCAGGATTTTTGCTGGATTAAGACCTGGGTAGGGACCTAAAAACTGTAAATTAGGCTGTTGTGACATTTTATCTTCCTCTTGTTTTGTTTCTGTGTAATTTTTCTTTGGTACTTATGTATAAAGTATGACATGATGAGTATATAATGCATGATAGTGCGTGGTTCTTAACTGTGTAAATTCATTCATTTACTTTGCTGAGATTTATGTGAGCAAGTATTAAACAAACAGGGAATGAAGATATCGGATTTCACCTAGTGCAGACTGCAGGCTACAGATCTCAAAGAATTTCTCCAGCACTTGAACTGCTAACATTATATCTGGGTTACCTCCTCTAAGCAACTTGTGTGGTTTCAACCCAGTTTAGATCCGAATATAAACTGGTGGGTGATTTTTTTTTCCTGTCATGTACCAGAAACCTGACACCATGTTGTGTAGTGAAGCCACAATCTCCCCATGTGGTATACAGTAAGAACTCAAACTCCATGTCACCACTTGGCTCTGCCACGCAGAGCCACAGCCGGGTGGATTCAAAGGGATGGAGACAAGCTATGGTGTGTCCCTGGCCCCACAACAGGGCACTCCACGATGTGTCGTTGCAAACTGCATTGCCTGCCAGAAGGCCAATTTGCCATCGGTGCTGTAGATGATGTAAATGGCCAGGTAAGCTTTCTTGCTTTGAAAAGATCTTCAGTGCCCTGGTTTTTCTTCTGCTTAGTAGAGTTTCATGTCTCAGACATACGCTTTTAAAACCAAATCAGTCAGCTGGGCCATAGCGATGGCAGGATAAGAACCATCCAAGAAAGGAGGTGAGACCCAGCACCAACACCAAGATGATATACCCTGCTTGTGCATACCCAGGCCCAGTCCTGCTGTGGGAAATGGCCTGCTCGAGACTTACAAGAGGAAAGATGCCACAGTATCTTTACCAACCTGTATTTAATATTTCAATCAACATGACATATAGATATTGTCAAGGGCATATACTGTACCCAGGCTATCATCAAGGACGTAGGGAATAACTTTGGGCCACCGATAGTTGTCACCAATGATGGAGTTTCGTTCCTGCATCTGAGAAAGAAAAAAAGTATGCAGTCCTCAGTAAAAAGTGATTTAGGATCAGGGACTACAATAGTGTTAAAGCAAAGCATGTCTCCTACAAGTCCATATAAGACATATAAGAAATCAAAGAGCCCAAAAACTTCAGAAGATCACTCAGAAGTCTAAGGCTTGGGTTTGAAATCCCTTCATTCCCTTCTACCGGTGTCTCCAACTTCTGCAGCATTTTCTCCATACAAGTTACCTGAGATTTTGACGTATGTGTGAGAAAAGCTTCAGCTCCTATGGGAAGCATTAAGATCTAAAGTCCTGAAAACTGTACAGAGATTAATAATTCTGTAATTTTTCATAAAGCAAGGATTTGTTCCTGTGCCCTTAGCAAGTGCTGTCCTTGATTCCACTGATATGCTCAGGCTAAAGCCGTTCACCAAAAGGGAGAGCAAAGCAGTATTGACTTTCAGGGGTACTAAACACTTTTGGGGTTTCTACTAGGTCTCTTTAGGATGTAACTTGTTATGTAAATTTTTTTTTTTTTAATGGCTCAGATAGGGATACTGGAGAGATGCTTTAAAATGTGGTATTACAGATCTGATTTTCCATTGGTTTTAGTGGATCTACTTATATGATGAAGGTTTTGCAGCACTGGTCTGTAAATTTAATTGGCTCATAAAGAATATTGTGCAGATAAATGAAGAACCTTTTACATAAACCTGTCCAGATGATGATCAGTGCTGCTGAATCTCTTAAAAGTTCAAATATAAAAAACACAGTAAAGGAAACAAGAAGCTAATAATATTGATCTAATGGCTAAACCGGCCTTATTCTGGATAATGTTTCTGCAAATGCACCCGACTCCTTCATTGTCTATGACATTTTGCAGAAATCCATCCCCAAACATTTTCAGTTTATTGTTACATACAGCATTTATTGTTAGTAGGAGCAGGATGCATTAATCATTTCCATGCCAGAGACACTTTACATTGCATAAGTCAATGACACATTTCTGGTTTTATATTTTATATTTGAACTCACCCCATCAATTTTGATGTCTCCCTCAAAAAGGTCTAGTCCTAAAGCTAAAGGGAAGAGGAGATTAACATTCAGTTATTGTATTGATCTGTGGCTACCATAATGAAAATCACCCCAAAAAATTAAGAGAGAAACTGAATTTTGAAAAAACCTTCATTGATGTCAAAGATGTCTTGATCGATTCCTCCATCTACATCTATTTCTGAAAAATAAAAAGACAAGTGAGGTAGGACATTAGCCCTTGCTGTTATCTTTATGAAGTGTGAAAATTAATGCAATAACAATAACAGTAATTATAAATCTGTGTCTGTCCTAGCGATGTTTATGAGCAGCTGTTTTTGTTGACTGCCTCCCATGCATACAAATAGATCTCTAAACAGAACTCACCAGTTGTCTCCAGAGCAGGCTGGGGAGGGGAAAGAAGAAAAGATATTATTAGAAAGGCACATAATGAAATGCAGCTCGCGTTACTCTCTCAACAGTGTTAGAGATGTGATTTAAGCTCAACTGACAACACTTAGCGCATGGCTTTGTATTGGATTGACTGGACCCACTGCCTTCTCATTTGACTGGAAATGTTTATTCGCTTATGTGCTGGTTTCGTGTCCTCCCCACTTCAGGTTGCCCAACAAGTAAGTCGCCCAGTACTGCTCCTGTGAAGCTTTCACAACTGTTTTTCTCTCACAACTCAGGCAGTGCCTAATGGCCTTTCACAAATGGGAAAAAAGAGCCGATTATTTCTATTAAATCGTATCGTTACTGTACAGAACCTATGGAAGCTATGCTTAACCTTCCCTCGTAAAGCTGCAGATGGGGGAATGGAATGAGTGGTCAGGCGTCACGCAGCAAGTCTTTGAAGGACAGGGCACAGAGTCGAGGTCACCTCAGCCCCAGCTCAGTGCCTTGGCTGGGCTCCGTTTACCTCAGCAATACCAACTCAAAGGCTGTTTGTTTCTGCAACATGTAAAATCCAATATGTAAAATTCCATATTGGAGCAAGACCATAACAAGATATACATAGCACACTTTTCCTTGCCATAACATGCCTATAGAATTCTATAGGCATGTTATGTATTAGTATTGGACTAGACACTTCACTTTGGACTGGCTTAGACATACTTGACAAAACACTGCACAACTATTTCTCACGCACTGAGTAAAATCATGAATAGCCTTTCTAAGCAATTGTTGCTGGGTAGGTTTTCCTGTTTCTCATCAGAAATCTTGTATTCATATGTTTGAAAAGAAGTTCACAAACTGAAGGTAAAAATCACTTTAAATTCTAATCTCTGACAATATAGGTTACAGATATAGCAAATTTTGCAAAGCAGGGTGGGATTTTTACTTTTATTTTTACTATAGTTCCCCCTCATATAAATAATTTGTTATCTTTCGTACATGCGGTTTTGCATGACTTATTTTTCCAGTATGATAAGCATCTGCAACCTCTATTAGAAGCAATGAACAGTACAAGATCAGAATGCTGAAAAACAGCAATAATCAAGTCCATGCAGTCCACAAGAATATTAATTTTGGTAATTTCTACTATCTATGTGATGGATAAGAAAATAGTATGGCTAGAATATTCAAGAGAGATTCAAATGCACATGTTCTTCTAGATCTGACTTTTGGCACATAATGATGGGAACAATTTTGAGGGCAAACATAACTGCGGGCCCTGAAACTGATGGGATTCATATAAAAACTTTAATGCAGAAAAAAAAAACTTCAATGAAATTTCTTCATTTGGAAAAGGTTCAGAAAGAAAGCTTTGAAATTGTCAGAATGTCCTATTTTAGCTTTTTAATGAAAGATTCATTTTCAAACTGAAATGACTGTCTTGTGAAAAAAAGCAAATGGCAGAAAAAAATATTGTAAATACAAAAGCCTGAAATCTCATTTTATCATTTTGATTCACCTGAACTAAAATTAATTCAAACTGTTGCTTCACAGTTTTTGTCAGATTTTGATCATTTATTCTGATTGCCTAAGAGGGGAAAACCATTTTTTGCCTAAGCAAGTAAAGGCTATAATTATTTTATAGGTTTAGGAGAGATAATGCCTAATTGGTATGAGCTGGCATAATCAAATGCTTAATATCTAAATGCTACATAAACAGGCAAAGTTTTTAATCAACTTCTTCTTCTGCTTCTTAATTTTCTTAATGAAAATTACCACCCACATATGTCCTTGCCCAGTCTAAAGGCAGGATTTTGACCTTGAAGTGTCGGTTACAAAAACCATTGAGTAGAATCTGTTTTCTGACCTGATTTCTCCTGAAACAGCCCTGTTTCAGTACTTCACAGTTTTAGGTGGTTTCAAAATTTGGTAGATTTTAAGATACCCGACTCTTAAAAACCCAGTGCCATTGTGGAAAAGTAACCGAGTCCATTGAAAAACTGTTTCCAGACTTGGGCAGATGCAAATGCTGAAGGATTGATTTTGACCTCACATTTCACTGAGTTAACTGGTATTATTCAGGTTTACACTGATACATGAGAAATAAGAATGGGGACTTCAGAAAAAAGAATAAGCATATAGCTGTATACAGATACAGTTTAATAAACCAAAATATCTTTTCCATAAATCTGCATTTAAAAATCCTCTTACATTCTGAAATTTTATTGCACATATATCCTCTCTTTACTTTTCATTATCACTGGATATGCATAAGACAGTATCCAGTCCACATATTCAAGTTTTGAAATGCAGCTTGTAAAACAAGCTGAAAGTACACAGGCAAAATATGGAACACACGTTTTGAAGATTTCATTTGCTTTTAAACTTCCACTCTCACACAGATTTGTGGCTAATGTGGAAGAAAAAAATGACAAGTAAAGCTAGTAATATTAAAAAATTAAAATCACATTATCATCTTTTCTATTAAAGATTTTTGATGGAGGAGAAGAATCATATCTATATATGTTGAATCCTCTTATAATCATTAATGGAGAGTAAAATGTTTCTACAGTTTCAATAATTATAATCTACAATATCAGAAAGCATAACTGTGCTAAAGGTAAAAATTGGCTAGCTCATGGAAAAGCTCCTCTATCAGCAACAAAAGTTCACAAATTGAAATCAATGTAGCTAAGTCCAGCAGTACTTTTGGTACATAAACCAAAATGTGAGTCCATGACTGAAGAATACCAAATTCAGCAATGGACTGAAATCCAGGCTGGTCCTTGGTGTCTGAAAACTGTCACTGAATGTTTTACGCTGAAGGAATCCCTTTCATCACTCCTTTCCACTTCCTTCTCAACAAAACTAGGTCTCTGGTCCTGTCAATCTCGACAGCAAAATACTCAGTTTCAAAAAGAGTATTTCTGTGTACGAGTATTACTCGTTTGAGTATCAACAGCTGCCGTCTCAATACCAGCCGGACAACTGAGAGCTAGATGATGCATTTCTAGTCTCTGAAAGTTTTGTAAATAAACAACAGATTCACAGTTCATAGTCACACATAGAGGAAGGTTATATTACCTGCGGTGTACCAAAGAGGAAACTGATTTAGTCTAACCAATGCTACTTTTAAATCTACACACACAAAAAATTCTGAACATTTATAATATTAGTCCCTAACTTTGGCAGACAACATGGTTTATGTGAATTAAGTTACATTAAAGGTTGGTCAAACCATGGCTTGTGAGCATATTTAACTGACAAATAATTCAAGTGCATATTGAACAGGTGGGAAACATCTCACCTATTTCAGTCACATAAAAAGTAGGTAAGTAGACTTACTCAGTAATCAGTGAAGAAACAGATGAGTAATTGCATACATAATTCATCTGTCCCTAAAATAGGTATGGCACCACCATGATGCCCTGGCATCTCCAGAAGATGATCCACCTCACCTAGCTTGGACAGCTATTCAAGGATGTGAAAAATTACCCAATGAAAATTTCCCTGCCTCACCATGGACTTCAGATGCAATGTAGCCAACCAATTTAGATGAGACACCCTAACTTATCAGTGTTTTCTCCAGACTATATAACTTTTAGTATTGGCATCCAGAAATACAGAAGAAGCTCCTCCTGTGCCATAAGGCACATGGAAATGAAATAATCAGCACTGGTGATCAGAAGCCCCTGTCTCACCCAGGAGCTGGTTATTACATGTCAGTTTGATGTGTGACAGGTTGTAGATGTTAGTAGCAGTCTGCATCACCCACTACATGCTTTATCAAAGCCTGCAGAGGAATCTAAACAAGGCTGAGACTTGAGTTTCCAAAAGGTTGGGAATAGAGGAACAGGTAGTCATGATGGGCAGTGGAAATACAAGGGAAATGTGAGGTTGGGGTAGTGTGGGATTCAGGAGGACTATGAGAAAGCTGGGGACATGAGGTTGACCTCTTGACTTAGGGAGATGTATGAGCGTGTGTTAGTGGAGAGGAAGGGATATCACTGCCACAGGGAGGTACTGGAGCTAGATTCATAGAATCAGACAGTTAAGTTGCATAACGTAAAAGAGATAGTTATTCCACTTAAGTAATGACACAATAAGTAATACCTTGCTCTATAGATTACCCTGAAGCTATGAACAGCTGAGATTAACTTTCAACAACCTACTGGTTTTTGTTCTCCAAACTAATTATATTGTGTATATATCAAAATTCCTGACCTCGACCATAAATTATCACAAGATGAGGAAAATGCTACATTTCACTACAAAAGACAGGAAAAACAAAATCTCAGCTGTTACTTTTTTGGCATTAAATAGTTCAGCTGGATTGGAGGAACAGAGAACAGTCATTTACAAGCACATCCAATGGCTAAAAAGGCATCAATTTCAATATCAAATATATTGTGTTATAGCAAAAACCCCCATATGTCCATTCAAATATGGAGTAGCAAAATAAATTTTAATACTTATCTTGGTTCTAACCCCAGACTTGCTATTCTGGTAATGTTACTTCGAATATTAGTGGACATTTTGCTTAGATGGGGAATGCAAGATAAGCTCTTCCCATGTATATCCAGGCCTATTAAAAATAGCGGCACTAAGACCCAGAGGAAACAGAAATCTTTCTCTTTTCCGTGCAGATGATAACAGAATTCTTATTTTGCAAAAGCAACATACTTAAGTTGTTTCCTCTCAAACTCATCTTAAGCTGCATTGTTTACTCGATCATATAAAGAATATGTATTCTCTGTTTTCTTACCTGACTCCAGACCACCTGAAGAAGAAGCCAAGTTAGGAGCACAGGCACAGAAAACCAGCCCATGTCGTTATTCAGTCAGCAGTTGCATGGACAGAATTTCAGACCAACTTGGTATTTAAGACAGTAAATATCATAAATCAAAACCTTTGTCCTTTCATCAACGATTAACTTACTTACCTTCCTTTTTCTTGTCTAGTAAGTGAAGTCCATCATTACTATATTACGATAAGTAACATATACTTTAACTGTTTTTAAGCATTGCTGTGAGAAAAAGTATTGGACACAAATTGACATACAGGATGAAATGGACACAAGAAAATGGAAATACAGAGGAAACGGATACACTGAAATAGAGGAAATTCCATTTAAACATAAGAAAAGTTTTTTTATTCTAAGGGTTTTTAAGTGCTGGAACAAGTTACCCAGATAAGTTGTGGAGTCTCCATCCTTGGAGACAAGCAAAACCCAACCAGACACAGCCCTGAGCAACCTGCTGCAGGTGACCCTGCTGCAATCAGGGGGATTGGATTAGGCGATCTCCAGAGGTGCCTTCTCACCTCAACCATCCTGTGATTCAGTGAATGAAGCTGGCACTAAAACCTTTTGAACAACTGAAAGCTAGCAAGACTCTCAGCAGGTAAGACATTAATATATTAATAAATATGTATTTTTTGACAGAAAGTGAAAATGGGAAACGTATGCACCTAAAAAAAAATCTGTCAGCAACATAGTTTCAGTATCTTGCTTTTAGAAAAGGCAATGTTATTTATACTGTTGATGGATGTGAAACACTATTTGTTGGTAAATCATATCATAATATTCTTCCAGACTATTTAAAAATTCCACACAAAATAATTTTTTAAATGTCATAGAATCATAGAATCATTAAGAT
>NW_009235115.1:0-442 GCF_000690835.1 Fulmarus glacialis
AGCCATCCCCCTCTCCCACCAGTTCCCACTGGCCTGTATCCCCCTCTCCCACCAGTTCCCACAGCCATATTCCTCCCTCTCCCCCAGTTCCCTGGGTGCCATATCCCTCCCTCTTACCCACATCTCACAGCCGTATCCCTGTGTTTATCCATTTCCCACAGGCGTATCCCTCCCAGTCCCCCAGTTTCTGGGCAATAGCCATCCCACCCTCTCCCACCATCCCACATGCCATAATGGCTCCCTCTCCCCAAGTCCACAGGCAGTCGGCTGCCTCCAGTTCCAACATCCACATTCCTCCCTCTCTACCCGTTCTTGAGCCATATCCCACCCTCTCCCCAAGTTCCCACAGCCGTATCCTTCCCTCTCCCCCAGTTTCCAGGGCCATATCCCTCCCACTCCCCCAGTTCTGCAGCAATGAGCAAACCGGTACGGAAGAAAGCAG